>NC_069503.1:317775087-317855087 GCF_027579735.1 Bombina bombina | reverse complement strand
ATGCTCATGACGTTGGCACCAAGTGTGTTTACCTGGACACTGAATGTGTTGCTTGTATGTGGACACTGCTAACATCTGTGTTCATTATTCTCATTGAAATTTGGGACATTTGACTTTGCATCGTGTGTGGTCTGTGAGTCTGCAGTGTCCTGTGAAGCTGGTGGGAAGAGTCTTCTGAATATCCAGGAGTGACCTAAGAAATGTGTCCGATTTTACCCCGCTAAGCAAGTGTGTATTGAACGAAGTACACTGCAAGAGTTGAGATAGCCATGCTTTGCTCTCAGCTTGACGATCTACCTATGTGCTTGCACTAATCTACAGTTAACAGGGTTTGTCTAGGATCCTGGTTTCAGCAGCACTTAGCACACCCACTATTGTTACACCTCTCTCCAAACGGAAGTAACCAATATATACAAGAAAAAAGGGGAGATTGTGGGAGGCGCTCAAAGAGCAGTCTGCTCAAAAATATGTCCTTATATATATATATATATATATATATATATATATATATATATATATATATATATATATATATATATATATATATATTAAAATATATATTAAAAAAACAAATAATTAGTAATCCCTTATAAAAATCTGTGTGCTGATAATTAAAAGTTCCTTTAGAAAGTTACTCACAGAATATAAAGAAAACCTCACTCAAATTCCAAACACATCTATAATTTTATTAAACACTCTAAAATTAACACAATCAATTCCTATATCCTAGGACACCGGTGTCTCAATTTACATATAATATTCCATATAAGAATTCCTAAATAGATTGCTTTTAATTAAAAATATATAAAACTATTTTTACAGTTAGTAACTTGGTTAATATAAGTTGCTCAGTTGATACAAATCACACAATTGATACAAGTTATCTCAAACAATTTCAATAAGCAAGCATATACTTTGTCTTTAAATGTTTCGTGTAAAAAACAGAGAATGAAGCAAAAAAAAAAAAAAATAAATAAAGGAAGAATAAAAGAAAAACAGAGAATGAAGCCAAGAAAAAAAAAGAAAAAAAAAAAAAGAAGTAATTAAATTTGATGATTACACTAAGCACTTTTTATCGTGTATTCAATCATATGCACTTTGCCCAAAAGTTTTTGGACTTTCTGTGTCTTATATCAAGGCCAAATTTCCATATCCACAGATTTAACACTCTCCGTATCTGTGCAGTTCCTTTGTTAAAAGTACGTTTAACGGATATATTAATGAATTCCTTTTTGCAAAGATAAATATTACATGCAGAGTCCAAGCCTCTTAGTTGAAAAATAAGGTTTACAATACCTGTTGTCTCCTGATAATAGAGAGTTCCTCACTCAATTTTCAAATATTGCTTCTCAGCAGTTCACTTGGTCACAAGCTGTTGAGTGTTTGGCTACCAGGAGCCGTTACTCACCAATCAGCTTTAAGGTTGTGTAGTGTGATCACTGTTTGAATCCGGTGCTTTAAGCTCCTACCGCAGTTTCTCCATACAGTTGTTTCTTTCCTTAGTGTGTGAAGTCGTATTTGCGGTTATGGGAGCAGCCAGGGAAACACTTTCAATTGTCTTTCGTCAGATAGAAACAAACAGAACAAAATTCTCCAATACTTTGGTTTTTTCATCTTTATTCTTTGGAGCTCAGGTGTTTGATCAACGCGTGTCGGCTCTCTATGAGCTTTTGTCAAGATACCCAATTACCTCAGCTCCTCCTTTACTTAAAGGAAATCTCATTAACCCTTTGCTGTAAGTTTCAATAGTGCTAGTGATTACTTCTTTGGGGATATAAATATTTATATATAATTTATTCAACAAGATCTCAAATTTTCTGTTTTAGAACACATAATGCACTGCAAATGTCATAACTTGAAAATTCATCTGTAACACATTATACCTTTCATTGAAACAAAATAATAATAATAAAAATATATATAAAACAAGTGTCATTTCTTAAATACCCTATTTCATTCAGTCTTCCTTATTTTACACTTAAACAAAGGTAATATTTCCAAAGGAACATTTAGTCTAAATAATATTTTCTGGAAAATTCCAGAGCACACAGTATTAAAAAGGAAACTAATATTTATAATAATAAAAATATATATAAAAAACTCCTTTCAAATAATCAATATAAAATTATTTAATACTTTCTGATGAATAGCAAACATATTAAAATTATTTCATATTTTTTGTGAATAACAAATTAGTTAAAACATCTAAAATATATATAAATTACACAAAAAATATAAAATTGCTCCTAAGAACCTAATATACACATATACTAAAAGCACATATATATATATATATATATATATATATATATATATATATATATATATATATATATATATATATATATATATATATATACATATATACATATACATACACATATATATATACAATAAATACATCTAGAGGGATTAAACATCTATTCTATACTGTACTACTGGAATTCTAACCTAAGCTATACTAAAGTTAAATTATATTAATGTTAAAATAGATGATTTAAGTCCAATTCACTATTAAGGCCTGTGGGGGATAGTGAACCAAAACTATATATTAGTTCCGCTTCTGTACGTAGTAATTTCTTTTCCATATCACCCCTTCTTCCATCTTGTATTACTTTCTTAATTCCCCAGTACTTCATGCTATTTATATTCCCATGGTGTACCGCTGAGAAATGTCTATACAGTACAGTATCTTGTCTACCATGTTCAATGCTGAGTATGTGTTCCCTAATTCGGTCCTTTAATTTTCTGCTTGTTTGGCCTAAATAAATTAAATCACATTCGCATTTTATAAGATAAATAACATTTATATCTGTACAACGTATAATTCCTTTAATTTTAAAATCTTTCCCTGTTTTAGGTGATCTAATCTGTTTTAATTTATTACTATACTTACAAGATTTACAAAAGTGACAGGGATAAAACCCCTCTATTCTATTCCCCTTTAGGTCTGTATAGACATTTCTCAGCGGTACACCATGGGAATATAAATAGCATGAAGTACTGGGGAATTAAGAAAGTAATACAAGATGGAAGAAGGGGTGATATGGAAAAGAAATTACTAGGTACAGAAGCGGAACTAATATATAGTTTTGGTTCACTATCCCCCACAGGCCTTAATAGTGAATTGGACTTAAATCATCTATTTTAACATTAATATAATTTAACTTTAGTATAGCTTAGGTTAGAATTCCAGTAGTACAGTATAGAATAGATGTTTAATCCCTCTAGATGTATTTATTGTATATATATATGTGTATGTATATGTATATATGTATATATATATATATATATATATATATATATATATATATATATATATATATATATATATGTGCTTTTAGTATATGTGTATATTAGGTTCTTAGGAGCAATTTTATATTTTTTGTGTAATTTATATATATTTTAGATGTTTTAACTAATTTGTTATTCACAAAAAATATGAAATAATTTTAATATGTTTGCTATTCATCAGAAAGTATTAAATAATTTTATATTGATTATTTGAAAGGAGTTTTTTTATATATTTTTATTATTATAAATATTAGTTTCCTTTTTAATACTGTGTGCTCTGGAATTTTCCAGAAAATATTATTTAGACTAAATGTTCCTTTGGAAATATTACCTTTGTTTAAGTGTAAAATAAGAAAGACTGAATGAAATAGGGTATTTAAGAAATGACACTTGTTTTATATATATATATATATATATATATATATATATATATATATATATATATATATATTTTATAAAGCTTTATTGATATAAAAAAAAATATATAGTTATACAGTTTTCTCATGACAAAAACAATAACAACTCGTATATGCACATTAATATGAGATATAAGTCCCAGGATGAAAAGATGTGTCTTGTTTGCTGAGAAAGTCTATCCATAAAGCTTGAAACAATTTTCTATTTTCCTCCAAAATCCAACAAACAAACAAAAAAGAAAAGGAAAAAGGCACAAAAAATCTCAAACAAACATAAGTGAAAATAAATAAAACAAGATTAAGTAAAAGTAAAACAATTAACAAAACTATCCATGTCATATTGCAACAATTTATCTGGAATAGCCATGTCATAGATTTTAAGAATCTGTGTGAGAATATAGCTATTAGAGCAATACTGAGCTTTATAGAGCCTTACAGAGCTGGGTTTCTCATGTCAAGTATTTCTATGTAGGGAGAATTCACTACTGCATCTTTTAATAACACTTAAGCAATGCTTGCTGAATAGATATATGTTTCCCAGTAGAGGAGCATGGCGCAATAAAAGTCTAACCTGTTAGTTTGTTGATAGTGATATTTCTCTAGAGATAATAGGGTAGTCACATTCTGTTTCCAGCCTATCGTTGAAGGAACCACTTGTTGCTTCCATAGTCGTGGGATCATTTGTTTGGCACTGCTTAACATAATGTATAGTAATGTAGATTTATATTTACATTTAAGTCCTGGTGGCTTGTTGAATAAAAAAATTAGAGGGTCAAATGGGATATCGTGGGATAGAACCTTTTGGATCTCCTTATGTACATTTTGCCAGAAGGGTTGCAATATGGGGCACTGCCACCAGATGTGGAACATTGTGCCTACCTGTTTACAATCTCTCCAACAAAGGGGGTTTGCTTGTTTATACATTTTTGCTAACCTACTAGGGTGTAGGTACCATCTACCTAAGAGTTTCATGTTGGTTTCAGTGATGCTCATTGAGGAAGGTGCTTTACCCATCTGCTGAAAAATCTTGTTCCAAATTTCTACTTCAATACTAATACCCATTTCTGACTCCCATGTTTTAGTATATGAGGGAAGATGTTTGGAATGTATTCCTGCTAGGATCTTGTATATTGCTGATAGCGAACCTTTCGCAGAGGTGTTTGACCAGCATAGAAGCTCGAAGGGAGTGAGATCTCTGAGTATATTAAGCTTGTCTGTATTGTGTGATATAAAATGGGAAAGTTGGAGGTATTCATACCATCTGTGAAAAAAAGGTATGCCCTTATCTACTAGTGATGCTTTTGATAGAATGTTTTTCTGCTCTATAACCTGGTAGCATGGCAGACCAGTTAATAGGTTGTGTGAGCTATTCGCCCAAATTTGCTGATAGGCAGGGAATTCCATGTTATGCAGTATAGGAGTGAGTGGTGAAGGGATTGTAGAAATACCATAGCGTGGTTTGGTAAAGATTTCCCATGTAGTCAAGGTGTCTCTAATTAGTGTGGGGGTGGGTGTTAATATATTTCTAAATTGTTTACGTGTCCAGCATAATGCCCCTAAACTGCCTGTTCTGGTTATGTCGTGCTCTAATTTTACCCATTCTTTATTTTGTGCATTTTTGCTCCAGTCTACTATTCTAACCAATTGTGCCTCTTGTTTATAGAGATCTAAGTTAGGGACTCCCAACCCTCCTCTATTTCTACTCCGGTATATTATAGATTTGGCTATTCTAGTTTTTTTTTGTGCCCATATGAATGCGTTTGCCACTGCTTGTGCTGAACGTATGTAATGAGTGGGCAATTGTATTGGTACTGTCTGATATAAATATAGGAAACGAGGGAGAATACTCATTTTGAAGGCATGTATCCTTCCCAACCATGATAAGTGTTTGTTTTGCCATGTCTTCAGATCCTTTCGTACCGTGTCAAGAAGGTTTTGATAGTTCAGTGAAAATAGTGAATCAAATGATTTTGCTATCTGAATCCCCAAATATTTTATTGAATCATATTTCTGTGTAAATTGATACTCCATTTTAATTTGGGCACTTATGTGCTCAGATAATCCCACTCCCATAAATTCTGATTTGGATGCATTTAATTTGTAGTTTGACAAACTGCTGTAATCTCTAATTTCCGACATAAGTGGCGGGAGGGACTGTTGTGGGGCGGTCAAAGTGAAAAGGACATTGTCCGCATATAACGTTGTCTTATACTGTGAGTCTTCTATTTGTATCCCTTGTATCTCTTTATTATTCCTAACCCTAGCCGCCAACACCTCCATGGCCATTACAAATAATAGAGGTGAGAGAGGACAGCCCTGCCTCGTGCCATTATAAATTTGGAAAGAGTCTGACAGAGAGTCATTTAATTTGATCCGGGCTTTTGGGGTATGATAGAGAGCGAAAATTTTCCCTATGAGCTTCTCGCCTATGTCAAATCTGGTTAATGTGGATTTTAGGAATAGCCAGTCCAGCCTATCAAAGGCCTTTTCGGCATCTATAGCTAAAAAAATTGTGGGGATGTCCTGAGTTTAGGTGTATTCTAATAAATTTATTACCTTAACCGTGTTATCCCTAGCCTCCCTATGGGGGACGAAGCCCACTTGATTGAGGTGTATGAGTTGTGGGAGGAATCTGTTGAGTCTAGTGGCTATGATTTTTGCATACAATTTGATGTCCACATTCAGTAATGAAATGGGATGGAAATTGGCTGGGTCGTCTGCTTGTTTTCCAGGTTTTGGGATTACAGAAATGTGGGCTTCTAACATTGCAGGAGGGAAGGGGTGCTGCCAATTTGTTTTGTTAAAGAGTGTGCATAAATGTGGAACTAGTATAGGGGCAAATTTCTTATAGTATTGGACCATAAATCCGTCAGGACCCGGGCTTTTTCCAGTGGGCATTTGTTTAAGGGCTAATAAGATTTCTGCTGCTGAGATCGGGACATCTAGTTCATCTGATTGAGCCTCAGACAGTTGGGGTAAGGGAGTACTTAATAGATAAGATTTAATATTCTCTTCTGTGTCCGCTGAGGGGCTTTCTTTATGTATCCTATATAGTCTAGCGTAGTATGTCAAAAATTGAGATAAAATTTCTGGTGTAGTGTTAACCTTTTCTTTTGTGGGTGTTTTAATTTCGTGAATGAAGGTTTTTAGTTTCCTTAGTTTGAGAGCCCGAGCCAAGTATTTCCCAGATCTATTGCTTTCAAAGTAGAATTTTTGTTTGGTTTTTAATGCAAGCGCATTGGATTCCCTGAGTAGGTGGTCATAGACCGCCTTTCTAGCTTTATTCAAGTCTTCTAGGACTTGAGTATCCAATGGATTTTGCTTATGGGCATATTCCAGTTTAGATAATAATTCTGTCGACTGCTGATAGTGTATGCACAGTCTCTTTCTAATGTGTGCCTGCTGCTTAATAAACTCGCCTCTAATAAAACACTTGTGTGCTTCCCAAACCGTGAAGAAATCTGTCTCGGGGAGAGTATTGAACTGGAAATACTCTGGGAGTAATTTCTCTATTTTAGATTTAAAGTCGGGGGAGGCCAATAGACTCTCATCTAGTTTCCAATTAAAGGCACTTTTAGGTGCAGTGGACCATTTAAGCTGTGTGAGTACTGCCGAGTGATCTGACCATACGGTGTGGGAGAGTCTAGATGAAAGCACATTAGATAACCCCTTTTGGTTAGTTATATGGTAGTCAATTCTACTATAGGATCGGTGTGGGGAGGAGAAAAAGGTGTAATCTTTTTGCGTGGGATGTTTAAACCTCCATATATCAAACAATGTTTGGTCCCTCATTAGTTTCCATAACTGTTTGACCATATTCCTGGATATAGAAGTTTTGGGGTTTGTGGTATCTAGATCTGGCTGCAACGGAACATTTGTTTTATATATATTTGTATTATTATTATTTTGTTTCAATGAAAGGTATAATGTGTTACAGATGAATTTTCAAGTTATGACATTTGCAGTGCATTATGTGTTCTAAAACAGAAAATTTGAGATCTTGTTGAATAAATTATATATATATATTTATATCCCCAAAGAAGTAATCACTAGCACTATTGAAACTTACAGCAAAGGGTTAATGAGATTTCCTATAAGTAAGGGAGGAGCTGAGGTAATTGGGTATCTTGACAAAGGCTCACAGAGAGCCGACACGCGTTGATCAAACACCTGAGCTCCAAAGAATACAGATGAAAAAACCAAAGTATTGGAGAATTTGTCTGTTTGTTTCTATCTGACGAAAGACAATTGAAAGTGTTTCCCTGGCTGCTCCCATAACCGCAAATACGACTTCACACACTAAGGAAAGAAACAACTGTATGGAGAAACTGCGGTAGGAGCTTAAAGCACCGGATTCAAACAGTGCGCACACTACACAACCTTAAAGCTGATTGGTGAGTAACGGCTCCTGGTAGCCAAACACTCAACAGCTTGTGACCAAGTGAACTGCTGAGAAGCAATATTTGAAAATTGAGTGAGGAACTCTCTATTATCAGGAGACAACAGGTATTGTAAACCTTATTTTTCAACTAAGAGGCTTGGACTCTGCATGTAATATTTATCTTTGCAAAAAGGAATTCATTAATATATCCGTTAAACATACTTTTAACAAAGGAACTGCACAGATACGGAGAGTGTTAAATCTGTGGATATGGAAATTTGGCCTTGATATAAGACACAGAAAGTCCAAAAACTTTTGGGCAAAGTTCATATGATTGAATACACGATAAAAAGTGCTTAGTGTAATCATCAAATTTAATTACTTTTTTTTTTTCTTGGCATCATTCGCTGTTTTTCTTTTTTTTCTTCTTTTTTTTTTTTTTTTTGGCTTCATTCTCTGTTTTTTGCACAAAACATTTAAAGACAAAGTATATGCTTGCTTATTTAAATTGTTTGAGATAACTTGTATCAATTGTGTGATTTGTATCAACTGAGCAACTTATATTAACCAAGTTACTAACTGTAAAAATAGTTTTATATATTTTTAATTAAAAGCAATCTATTTAGGAATTCTTATCTGGAATATTATATGTAAATTGAGACACCGGTGTCCTAGGAATATAGGAATTGATTGTGTTAATTTTAGAGTGTTTAGTAAAATTATAGATGTGTTTGGAATTTAAGTGAGGTTTTCTTTATATTCTGTGAGTAACTTTCTAAAGGAACTTTTAATTATCAGCACACAGATTTTAATAAGGGATTACTAATTATTTGTTTTTTTAATATATATTTTAATATATATATATATATATATATATATATATATATATAAATAAAAGGACAAATTTAGGAGCAGAATGCTCTTTGAGCGCCTCCCACAATCTCCCCTTTCTACTAATCTACAGTCTTTTGTATCACAATTGTTTGAGCCAGGACGGGCTTTGTTGTGATTTGTGCAGAGAGATCGAGATTCCACCAATTGGAGGAGAGGTGTGTATGGCTGCTGACACACCCTTACTGTGACATCACTGCTATGAGCTTTGGAAGCTCCAAGGAGAGGAGCATGCAGGCAGTTTGTTTGTACAGCTTTATGGCATGATGCAGCCATTTCTCTACTAACTGTTTACCAGTCTCCATTATACAGTTCTCTCTGGAGTAGCACAAAGGTGGACACTTTTGGGAGCTACCCCCATGTTTGGTTTGTTTACGGTAGTTAGCTGGCCAGCTAAATTATCAGAAGTTTGTTTGCTATCATCTGTATACATTTTTACCGTATTAGCCTCTCTACCCTGGGAGTTAGTATCCTCCTGTATTTGTTCCAATTTCTTTTTTTATATGTTTTTTTTTTTTTTTTTCATTCTATTTGCTTATTTGTATGTCACATATATCACTTTTATCCTTGTAAATGATATCCAATTCTGACACCTGCAAGTTGCAGTTAATAAATATGAGAGGAACTTTGTTCTCTAAAACGTTTTTGTGTGCAAATTTCCCTTTCTTTAAAGTGACAGTAATGTATGTCATTTAGTTCTCCTTTACTCATACGGTTAGATTTAGAGTTCGGCGGTAGCCGTGAAAACCAGCGTTAGAGGCTCCTAACGCTGGTTTTAGGCTACCGCCGGTATTTGGAGTCACTCAAAATAGGGTCTAACGCTCACTTTTCAGCCGCGACTTTTCCATACCGCAGATCCCCTTACGTCAATTGCGTATCCTATCTTTTCAATGGGATCTTTCTAACTCCGGTATTTAGAGTCGTTTCTGAAGTGAGCGTTAGAGCTCTAACGACAAAACTCCAGCCGCCGGAAAATAGCAGGAGTTAAGAGCTTTCTGGGCTAACGCCGGTTCATAAAGCTCTTAACTACTGTACCCTAAAGTACACTAACACCCATAAACTACCTATGTACCCCTAAACCGAGGTCCCTCCACATCGCCGACACTTGAATAAATTTTTTTAACCCCTAATCTGCTGACCGCCACCTACGTTATACTTATACAATATATAATAAAGATAGAAAAAATTCCAGGGTATATAAGATTACCCTAGAACAGCAAGGGATAAATAAACGGCACACATAAGAGACTTTCAAAAATGTATTAATAATAAGTTCCCAAAATACACTTCAGTATATAGCAATATCTTATCTGTCAATTTCAGTCACCACTAAAGACAGCAAAATCTAAAACATTTAAAGTGCACTGAGACCTAATTCTTTCCCTATACTATAAATCTCAGAAAAAGCATCATAAACAATCAGGGGTTAACCAGAAAACGTATGTTTATAACGAATTGTACATAGAATCTAATGTTTATAGGACATATATAGTAGGTAGGCAAAATACATGTTATATATATGGCTGCAGTCCAAACAGGGGTGAACTATATTGTATATAGAAAAGCGCTTTTTTCCTTTTTGGTATGTACCAGGGAATCTCCTCTTAAGGCAAATGGATATGCCGCAGTTAGTGCTGCTGTATAGGGAGTCTCTAGCAAGTATAGTAATTCAGTTGGAAAACACAGCATATACTTAGCTTAAGTCCTCCGGTTTTTGTTGCTTCCACTTTTCTTCTGCTTGCAAGCACCTGTGATGATTGCTTGGCGTGTGACGTCAACAGACAGTGGGAGTGGTGTAGCGTCACCAGGGACTGTGAGTGGCTGTAAACGGAAGGATCCAGTTGAATCAATCTTTACGTTGTCAGTTTTGCCAAGAGCTTTGACAAAAGGCTGTATCACAATGTTATATGTATGTTCACCTATCGTATAGGCACATCTTCCATTGCACTCCAATAGCACACTCCTCAAACCACTTACTCCACTGTCGGAGTCACACCAGGAAAATTCGTAGCTCACTTGAAATGTACAGCTGCATGTATAGAGCCAAAATGTCTCTGAAGAAACATGAGATTCAGGGAATAGGTCTAGTCAGGTGCACTAGAAATTCTGGCCCACGGTACATTCGACAGGTACCTGGGTTCTCATAAACACATAGTGCCACTATGTGATACCTGGATGGTGAAGACAAGGTAGGAAGATCTTCAGGGGCTTAGTGTTAGGTTTATTTAAGGGGGGTTTGGGTTAGATTAGGGGTATGTGGGTGGTGGGTTGTAATGTTGGGGGGGGGGTATTGTATGTTTTTTTTTACAGGCAAAAGAGCTGATTTTCTTGGGGCATGCCCCGCAAAGGGCCCTGTTCAGGGCTGGTAAGGTAAAAGAGCTTTTACATTTATTAATTTAGAATAGGGTAGGGAATTTTTTATTTTGGGGGTCTTTGTTATTTTATTAGGGGGCTTAGAGTAGGTGTAATTAGTTTAAAATTGTTGTAATATTTTTCTTATGTTTGTAAATATTTTTTTATTTTTTGTAACTTAGTTCTTTTTTATTTTTTGTACTTTAGTTAGTTTATGTAATTGTAGTTATTTGTAGAAATTGTATTTAATTTATCTATTGATAGTGTAGTGTTAGGTTAATTGTAGGTAATTGTAGGTATTTTATTTAATTAATTTATTGATAGGGTAGTGTTAGGTTTAATTATAACTTAGGTTAGGACTTATTTTACAGGTAATTTTGTTATTATTTTAACTAGGTAACTATTAAATAGTTCTTAACTATTTAATAGCTATTGTACCTGGTTAAAATAATTACCAAGTTGCCTGTAAAATAAATATTAATCCTAAAATAGCTACAATATAATTATAATTTATATTGTAGCTATATTAGGATGTATTTTACAGGTAAGTATTTAGCTTTAAATAGGAATAATTTATTTAAAAAGAGTTAATTAATTTCGTTAGATGTAAATTATATTTAAGTTAGGGGGGTGTTAGTGTTAGGGTTAGACTTAGCTTTAGGGGTTAATCCATTTATTATAGTAGCGATGAGCTCCGGTCGTCAGATTAGGGGTTAATAATTGAAGTTAGGTGTCGGCGATGTTAGGGAGGGCAGATTAGGGGTTAATACTATTTATGATAGGGTTAGTGAGGCGGGTTAGGGGTTAATAACTTTATTATAGTAGCGGTGCGGTCCGCTCGGCAGATTAGGGGTTAATAAGTGTAGGCAGGTAGAGGCGACGTTGTGGGGGGCAGATTAGGGGTTAATAAATATAATATAGGGGTCGGCGGTGTTAGGGGCAGCAGATTAGGGGTACATAAGGATAACGTAGGTGGCGGCGCTTTGCGGTCGGCAGATTAGGGCTTAATTATTGTAGGTAGCTGGCGGCGACGTTGTGGGGGGCAGGTTAGGGGTTAATAAATATAATATAGGGGGCGGCGGTGTTAGGGGCAGCAGATTAGGGGTACATAGGGATAATGTAAGTAGCGGCGGTTTACGGAGCGGCAGATTAGGGGTTAATAATAATATGCAGGGGTCAGCGATAGCGGGGGCGGCAGATTAGGGGTTAATAAGTGTAAGGTTAGGGGTGTTTAGACTCGGGGTACATGTTAGGGTGTTAGGTGCAGACGTAGGAAGTGTTTCCCCATAGGAAACAATGGGGCTGCGTTAGGAGCTGAACGCTGCTTTTTTGCAGGTGTTAGGTTTTTTTTCAGCTCAAACAGCCCCATTGTTTCCTATGGGAGAATCGTGCACGAGCACGTTTTTGAGGCTGGCCGCGTCCGTAAGCAACTCTGGTATCGAGAGTTGCATTTGCGGTAAAAATGCTCTACGCTCCTTTTTTGGAGCCTAACGCAGCATTTTTTTGAACTCTCGATACCAGAGTTAATTTTATGGTGCGGCCAGAAAAAAGCCCGCGGAGCGTTAACAGCCCATCTACCGCCAAACTCCAAATCTAGGCCATAGTGTGCATATTATGTCAAAGGGTTGCACTTTAAACTAATTATATTGTGGTATTATCTCCTCCCTCATATCCCTATCTATATATAATATATATATTTCTGATGAAGCGCATTGCACATGCCGTGTGATTCATCACTCTAGCCTGAATAAATCCACTTTGATATAACTGATCTTGTTGGTCCTCGTTTTCCTGTTGTCTCTCATATATATATATATATATATATATATATATATATATATATATATATATATATATATATATATATATATATATATATATATATATATACACACACATATATACACACACACACACATAGCCCACCACCTGTGCACCTAACAGCCCTCATCTATCTGGCCATGTTACTATCTATGCCTGCAAGTCAATATTCCACAAGTTAATACTTCACAAGGTATTTGCAGAGCCGCTGTGTGTGTGCTTTTATACGCTATTTCTTCAATAAATGAACCTGTTTTGAGCATCCTGTCCGGACACTCGTTTGTTTTCTATATATATATATATATATATATATATATATATATATATATATATATATATATATATATATTATTATAAATTGTGCCAGCACCACTAGTTTAGTAAATTTCACAGTTTTATATACTGAGATAGAATATCGTGTGTCCTATATAGGACCACACCTCTCAGTATAGTGCACGGATAAGGGTATTTAATTAATATACATTTAAACAAGAAAACATAGACCCTTATTTAACCAGCACCCAACCATGTCTGGAAAAAATATATACTTTTAAACAAGGAAAGATTTAGAGTGAATAATACACATACTATTTGAAAATGCGTTATAATAAGATTTATATATTGATTTCAGCATAACAATAAATCATAAGCATGACCCCCAAATAATAAAGTTCAAAGTCCTCAACCCGGGTTGTTAATGGAAGTTAGTGAGTTGGTCCATTCATTGACCAGTATTGAATAATTTCAAAATGCCTGATTTGTGGCACATTTGTAATCCCAGAATTGGAAATCAACGTTAATGCAAGGACAGCACCATTAATTGTGTAACACTAACACTGCAGGTATAACTTGTATCTTCGTACTCCCAATGCAAATTGTAACTGTATCACTTTCAGCAGAAAAAATGGCAACTCTTCCATACCACATTTAACTCGCTGTGACAGTTCTATGTTGCGTGTAGAGGTATAATAAACAAGTACCTGCTTCCTCGATGTTTCGATAGTAACATGTTATGGTGCCATATCTACCTGCTCGTTGCTTCCGATTTATTCGATTCAAACCGGGTTAGGAGATATCACCTTTGCTTTTTCCTCCGTGCTTTCTTGGCTCTTTCAGTGCATCCGCACGCCTTAGCTTACACCGGAGTATGATTATCCTTGAAGATCAGCTGTTGGACGGTGCTCAGCTGCTGCACCACTCCAACCAAACAAACAAGCAGCTACGCGCGTTTCACCCGGGTTCCATTCGGGCTTCTTCCGGCTGTGTGTGATTGGAGATTGCTCTCCATAACATTTAAACAGTATGCTCCGCCTTTAATTGGCTTTTTCAAATACACAGTATATTATAGCCGTTCAGGTGAAATGTCAGACAATTGCAAATATTTATATTGCTATGCTATTAACATTTACCAAATCTCACATTTTCTATATACTATATTCTGATTATGTTCGTTCATACAGTGCAGAGTCTACAATATTATTATTATATTTTATTTTGTATTCCTTTGAGGGAATGACTATGTTTATTCTGGGCAATTGTGATGAGATACCTTAATACTAGTATTCTGTATTTATTGCTTTAGTTTCCCAGAAATGAGCCAAAGTTTAACTCTTCATTCAGGCCATCTGGTTTTAGACTTTTTAGGTTAAAGATCCATTTGCTTTCTTTACACAGTAGAATCTTATCTAGATTTCCTCCTCTACCTTTCAGGTCTAAAAGTCTAAAACCAGATGGCCTGAATGAAGAGTTAAACTTTGGCTCATTTCTGGGAGACTAAAGCAATAAATACAGAGTGATGCGAAAGAAGCCTTTTCTGCACACACGCAACAAACAGAGTCTCTTGAGGTATGCAAATGCACATTTGGACAAGCCAGCTTTATTTTGGAACAAGGTGCTGTGGACTGATGAAACAAAGATTGAGTTATTTGGTCATAACAAGGGGCGTTATGCATGGTGGCAAAAGAACACAGCATTCCAAGACAAACACTTGCTAGCCACAATAGAATTTGGTGGATGTTCCATCAAGCTGTGGGGCTGTGTGGCCACTGGCCAGTGCCGGTACTGGGAATCTTGTTAAAGTTGAGGGTTGCATGGATTCCATTCAATATCAGCAGATACTTGAGAATAATGTTGAGGAATCAGTCACAAATTTGAAGTTACGCCAGAGCTGGATATTTCAACAAGACAATGACCCAAAACACTGCTCAAAATCTACTCTGGCATTTATGCAGAGGAACAAGTACAATGTGCTGTAATGGCAATCCCAGTCCCCAGACCTAATTATCATTGAAAATCTGTTTTGAGTGATTTGAAGCGGGCTGTCCATGCTCGGCAACCATCAAACCTAACTGAACTGGAGATGTTTTGCAAGGAGGAATGGTCCAAAATTCCTTCATCCAGAATCCAGACACTCATTACAGGCTATAGGAAGCATCTAGAGGCTGTTATTTCTGCTAAAGGACGCTCTACTAAATATTATTGCAATATTTCTGTTAGGGTGTCCAAATTTATGCACCTGTCTAATTTCGTTTTGATGCATATTGCACATTTTCTGTTAATCCAATAAACCTCATTTCACTACTGAAATTTTACTGTGTCCTTCAGTTATTTGATAGATGAAAATGAAATTGCTGATCCAAACACCTAATTATTTATAAATGAAAATCATGGAAATTGTCAGGGGTGCCTTAACTTTTGCATACGACTGTATATATATATATATATATATATATATATATATATATATATCCTATATAATAAAAGGCCAAGTGTGTTTGTCCGAAGCTGTCATGCGCAGTAGACAGCACAGCACGAGGACAAACACACCTGGCCTTTGAGAGTCCCTAAGTCTCTGCTCTGCAGTGCGAGCAGAAGTGTGCGTGACCGAGCGTGGCTGGGGGCGTGACCGAGCGCGAAATGGGCGTGGTCGAGTGTGAGGGCCACTATGGGGAGTGGCTGAGCATGAAGGGGCGGGCCAGATGGGCCGTGAAAGGCTGTGCAGTTTGAGAGCTCAAAACAGCTCAAAAGAGGGGAGAGAGGGGGTAGGGAAAAGATAAGGAAGGTGAGGGAGAGATCAAGAGGGGAGAAAGAGATCAAGAGGGGAGATAAAAAGAGCACAAGAGAGGGAGCAAAAGAGAGGGGGGAGACAGCAAAAGAGAGTGGAGGGAGAGCAAAAGAAAGGGGACAGAGAGATCAAAAGAAAGGGGGGGGAAGAGAAAGAGAGGGGGAGAGAGAGAGAGAGAGAGAGAGAGAGAGAGTGGGAGGAGAGAGAGAGGGGGAGGAGAGAGAGAGAGGGGGAGGAGAGAGAGAGAGAGGGGGGGGGAGGAGAGAGAGAGGGGAGAGAGAGAGGGGAGGGAGAGAGAGAGGGGAGGGAGAGAGAGAGAGAGGGGGAGTGAGAGAGAGAGAGAGAGAGGGGAGGGAGAGTGAGAGAGAGAGGGGAGGGAGAGAGAGAGGGGAGGGGGAGAGAGAGAGGGGAGGGGGAGAGAGAGAGGGGAGGGAGAGAGAGAGGGGAGGGGGAGTGAGAGAGAGAGAGAGAGAGAGAGAGAGAGAGGGGAGGGGAGGGGAGGGGGAGGGAGAGGGGGAGAGAGAGAGGGGGGAGATAGAGAGGGGAGAGAGAGGGGGGAGAGAGAGAGAGGGGAGAGAGAGAGGGGGAGAGAGAGAGGGGAGAAAGAGAGAGGGGGGAGAGAGAGGGGGGAGAGAGAGAGAGATAGAGGGGAGAGAGAGAGATAGAGGGGAGAGAGAGAGAGAGAGATAGAGGGGAGAGAGAGGGGGAGGGAGAGAGGGGGAGAGAGAGAGAGGGGAGAGAGAGAGGGGGAGAGAGACAGGGGAGAGAGAGAGCGCAAAAGAGAGGAGGGAGAGAGAGCGCAAAAGAGAGGGGTGAGAGAGCGCAAAAGAGAGGGGTGAGAGAGAGAGCACAAAAGAGAGGGGGAGAGAGAGCGCAAAAGAGAGGGGGAGAGAGAGAGTGCAAAAGAGGGGGGGAGAGAGAGAGCGCAAAAGAGGGGGGAGAGAGAGAGCGCAAAAGAGGGGGGGAGAGAGAGAGCACAAAAGAGGGGGGGAGAGAGAGAGCACAAAAGAGGGGGGATAGAGAGAGCGCAAAAGAGGGGGGGAGAGATAGCGCAAAAGAGAGGGTAGAGAGAGAGCGCAAAAGAGAGGGTAGAGAGAGAGAGCGTAAAAGAGAGCGGGGAGAGAGAGAGCGCAAAAGACAGGGGGGAGAGAGAGAGGGCAAAAGAGAGGGGGGAGAGAGAGTGCGCAAAAGAGAGGGGGGAGAGAGAGAGAGCGCAAAAGAGAGGGGGGAGAGAGAGAGCTCAAAAGAGAGGGGAGAGGGAGCGCAAAAGAGAGGGGGGGGAGAGATCGCAAAAGAAAGGGGGAGAGAAAGCGCAAAAGAGAGGGGGGAGAGAGAGCAAAAGAGAGGGGCAGGGAGAGAGCGCAAGGGGTGGGACCGCTGTACCCTGCAAAAAATGGCCCGTGTGAACGGGCTTTAGGACTAGTATATATATATATATATAAGAACTGCTGTCTGTACAGTTTTGAAATAAACAGTTTAGAGCTATATACTTTCACAGGTTGTTTTTAAAGTGTGTGACCTAAAGACCTATATATTTTCAGTATCAGTTGGTTTATAGAAGGTGCATTACACTTCGAATAGCAATGGCCACTGTCATTTTCATGTAGTCTCTTTATCAGGATAAAACAAGTGACCACAAAAAACAACTCTCATGTACATTCACAAATGTCTCAAGTACTTGGCTGATGAGATGTCATTGGAATCATTATAGTACTGAGTATGCATTCCTCCCAGTCATCTCACATTTTTCTGGACCTTCCTGAATTAAGAGTTAATTTTCACAACATTTTTCTCTTGATGTGCCTGATTGTCAAATAATTGATCAGCACATTCCTGATTTTTTCAAATAGATACCAAGAGAATTAAACAAAATTGATAATAGGAGAAAATTAGAAAGTTGCTTAAAATTGCATGCTCTATCTGAATTATGAAACAAAAAAATTGGGTTTCCTATCCCTTTAAGTTACCTATAACTAAATATTAGCAGTAAAAATATTTATATATTTTCACATAACAGCTCCATTGGACCTGCATAAGGTGTATATATATTTTTTTTCATGTTAATTAGTTCATTGCTTAAAATTTAAAAAAATGGAGGCATCTTCATTTTGTGTAAAAAGTTAGATTTCTATGTTGCTTGGTATTAGCCAGTAAATTTGCATTCTTTCTATCTAGCCAGAGTTTTCAGTGCAATGGTTGGTTTCTACTGATACCTCAGGGTATGCTAATGCATACTTACCATAAAAGCTATCACAGTAGGATATGTCAAAATTATTTTAAAGACACATTGCATTTAAAATAGTCAAGTAAAAGGTAACATATATGATCAACCATTTGTACTTCCCCTCTAGCATTATATTAAACAAGTAGAAATAAACTCTCCTTTTTAAATAGATAACTGGTTTAAAGGAACATTTTTATGTGATCTAATTATGTTAATACAGTGTTTAAGTGCCAGTGGCAAATATTTAGCATATTTAGATCAAATGTAAAATAGATCTATAAAGCTTAGTAACAAAATATATATTTTTCTTCATGTCATTATTTAGCAGTGTTTTGAAAATATGTAACCATCAGAATCCTGGTAAGAAAATTGTAATACAGACAAGATAATGCTTAGAATTAGGTGAGATCACCACATATGTTCATTTACTAAAGCATAATAATGTACGGGAAGTGTAGAGCTAGATAGGCTTGTAGCGTCATAAGGGTTAAGGTAAGGGTTAAGGCTGGCAGGGAGAGGGAAGATGGAGGGGAGTGTTGTGAGTTGCAACAATGTTGCAGGGACAAGGAGTGGCTTACCTTTCTTAAGATGGTGTCTTTAGTTCCTGTTCCTCTTTGATCCTGGACAAGAAGCTGTCAAGTTGGTTCATCTTCTCTCCATCTTCAAGTCTCCTCTTCATCATGAGGTGTACCAGACGTTCTGCTGCTCCACCTTTTAGATTCAGAGGGGGGAAAGGGCCAGTTACTCATCAAAGATTGCAGGAACAGATAAGTACACTTAAACCTGAGGAATTTACTCCCTCCTCGCAGATTGATATCCAAGACCCCCCTTCACCTCTTCCACCTCCTGTCCAAATGCAGCCCCCTTCCTCTGTTCCAAAAATACCTGTTATTACAATTGCAGAGATTCATCCTCCTCCCCTGTTTCACTCCCCAATCCTAATAATATTGTCCCTGCCCATAGTCAAACAGACGCTGCAGGGACATTTCTTGCTATGCCTTTGCTTTCAAATTAGAACCAGGACCTCTCCAGCTCTCTATTAAACATTTTCCCATCCTCCCCCTGCAGAAGGTGCAGTTGCATCCCTGCTTACCTCGATTGTGGCTGCAATCTCTTCTGGACTGCCCCTTGCCCAGCTTGATTCTGTAGTTCAGCACGCTGCTGAAAGCCTTCAACATACCCCTCAGCCCCTGCGGCCTTTCCGGTTTCACCCGTGGCATTTCCCCGCCCTGGGCCATCTGGCCTACAAATCCAAATTACCCCCTCCAGGCCTACAGGCCTTCTGGTATATTCCCATTCACCTTCTACCCCTGGCCCTTCACAACAACTGGGCTGCCTTACCACCACTAGACCTACAGGCCTTTACGGTTACCTCAAATGTAATCCCCCTCCTGGGCCTCCCGCGCAGTCATTTTACCCCGAGTCTCTTACACATTCCCCTCCTGGGGTAATTCAACTGTGCACTTCCGCTGATCTGCTTGCCGCATTTCTACCGCCACACATGCCTCTCTCCAGCCCTGTTCCTATGGGTCTTCCGGATGCGTGTGACGTCACTTCCAGTGAAGCAACCAGTGTATCAGTTAGATAACTGAAAAAAGAAAAAACAGGTGCCGACATGGCCTAGTAATGCAAAGATAAGTGGCTCCAATAAACACAAATCCAGATGTATACTCACAAGAGCAGCGCACCCTGTGGTGCTATTGATGCAGGCCGGAGCCTCGCAGTGGTCCAGCTCACTGTGGGATTGAAGTGGATACCCAGAAGATGTCCCTGAGGGGATTGACAGTAGATATCCTATCTGGACACAAAGTATATGCATATAGCCCAGTATTGTTAAGACAGAGAGACAAGTAAGTAAAGAATAAACTTACAAGATCCAATGCACCTCCAGGTGCATTAACAGCAGGCTGGGACCTAACAGTCGCCCAGCAGACTGGAAAACTCCCAGCAGTTCCTGGTCTTCCTCAGGTGGCTAATAGCAGCACAGCCCAATTATGTACTCACAAAAAATACACCAAAGGGCAAGCAAGTGTATTAAAATGTATAAAACTTTGAATCAGTTAGACGCCCTCGTGTGAGATCGGCACCGCAAGCACTCTTTAGCCAGAGGCCGCCTAGTGGGTCGCTGAAGGGGGCTAATTAGTAAGAGGAAGAGGGTTGGACCTGTTGGTTTGTTAAATAGGCAAGACATGCATATGAATACTCATAGCCAAAAGGGGCATATATATGGAAATGTAACACATAATATTCATGGTCATGAAAGGGTTAATATGAATACAAGTCATGAAGGGGTTAATATAATTGATTGCACAAATGAAGGGGTTAATAGGCAGAATAATGTTGATGGGCAAGTTAATACATATTCAGGGCAGGAAGGGCCACTTTATACAAATGTTATGCAAAACATTAGCGGTCAAGCACAGGTTAATGGTTCAGATAATTTGAGTGCAGCTCATGTTAGTGGAAGCAATAATGACCCTTAGGTGGATTTCTCTTAGTGTGAATGTTTTCCAGAATATAATTGCAACTCCTCTTCGCCCTAACCCCTCAGTGCAAGATGTGCATGATGTGGCAGGGAATGATGGTTTCAATACTAGCAGTATGAATGGTAATAATATGAGGATGCCTGTTTCTGAATTTGGGGCCTCAGGTCACGTAGGTGGGAATGTAGCTTTGCAACTGTCAGGTAGTACTTCCCAGGCAACCCCTGAATCAGGGCCTCAGGTCACGTAGGTGGAAATGTAGCTTTGCAATTGTCAGGTAGCACTTCTCAGGCCACCCCCCTGGGTTTCCTCTGTCTTATCAGCAAAGTGCTTGTGAGTTTCTCTCTATTTTGCAGGACATGCTGTCAGGAAAACAGGTTCTTCCAGCCAACACTTTCCCAGTGGCCATAGTGGATAGCAACAGGACCACGCTCCCTTCAACTTCTTTATCAGTGGGAGCTACCACCATGAATACGGGAGGCCCAGTTCCAGTCCCTACTACTTCAAATTCCCTACCCATTGTGGCAGCAGTGTTGGCCGAAGTACCCTCAAAATAATCTGGAGGGAATGGTGAGTTAATTATTTCAACCCATCTCAGGGAACATTTATCTGACTCTTCCACCACACACTCAGACTTAGATAGTGACACATCCCTAGGATTAAAATCCAAAGGACAGAAAAGGATATATAAGATGATTAAGCAAATGAAAGCAGACAAACTTTCTAAGGATAAGATGGTGGAGGTAGCAGCACAGATAGCCCTGGTAGTGCCCAGCCATAGAGCAGTTTTAGCGAGTGACGCTTTACCATGCCCAATTTTTTAACTTCATGGTCATTTGAAGCAAAAGATAGTTAAACGAATTCAGGAAGGGCGTTATGAAAATATTTTTGAACTCTCAGTAGAGGCCCATAGGCAGAAGGAGAAGAGTTCTGATGGCACAGGCCCCAATAGAATAAAAAGACCCTAAACCTTTGATGAGTGGCTAAAATGCTTTAGGATACTCTCATTGTGTTACATGGATAAGCACCCAGACCAGGGGCAGGCGTTACTGAAGCATACAGATATCATTTTTATTTATCAACATCATAAGGATGGTGTATGGAGGGAGTATGACTGATTTGTGATCCCAGTAAGTAAATCTGTCGGGGATTCACTCATTTATCATAATCTCAAATCAGCGTACCAACATCCTGAAGTAGTAAGGGAAAAGCTAGCTAAAGAGATCTCTTTGGGGAGAAAAGTGGGTCCCTCATTTGGTTGTCTCTCTTTTGGGAGTCATTCCAAAAAAGGAACCGGGCAAGTTTCGACTAATTCAGCACCTCTCCTACCCAATAGGGAGCTCAGTGAGCAATGCTATTGACCCTGATCTTAGCTCAGTTCACTACCAGTCATTTGATAAGGCTCTTGACTTGGTTTGTGGGGCTGGTAGAGGTGCTTTGTTAGCAAAACTGGGTATTGAGTCAGTTTTTCATCTGTTGCCATTGCATCCTAGATCTTTCCCTCTTATGGGTTGTAAGTTGGAGGGTAGCTTCTATTCAGACCGATGTCTACCTATGGGTTGTGCTATCTCTTGCTCACTGTTTGAATGTTTTAGCACCTTCTTACATTGGGCGGTGGCCAAATTAGTGGGAGCAGATCCCAAAGCACACTACCTAGATGATGTTCTCCTGGTGGGGGAAAAAGGGATGGATAGATGTAGTCAGCTTATGACGGAAATGAGAGGCCTCATGGAACAGCTTGGGGTTCCTCTGGCAGAGGACAAAACCCAGGGACCATGTACTAAATTGACCTTACTAGGCATTGAAATTGACACCTTGGAGATGGTATGTAGGCTGTCCCTAGACAAAGTGCAGACTATGTTGGAGTCAGTTCGTTCGGCTGTCTCCAAATTTTTTTTATTTTTGAGGGACCTTCAATATCTTCTGGGTTTGTTAAATTTTGCTTGCAGGATGATCCCCATGGGTAGGGTGTCCAATAGGAGACTAGAAAGACATGTTAGAGGCAACCTGTCAGGGTGCCAGGAATCAGACTGAGACGAGAAGTGCAAAAATAATCACACCTTTATTAATAGCAAAAAATAATAAAAAGTCCACAAAACAAATAACAAGCCAGGAATCAAAACCAGAGCTGGTAGTCAGACGAGCCGAGTCAGGAGCAAAAATGAATAATCAGACGAGCCGAGTCAGGAGCCAAAGCGAGTAGTCAGATGAGCTGGAATCAGGAACAAGGAGAACAGCAAGGGCAAAGCATACTGAACAGAGGCCCTTTAAATAATAAGTGATGACATCACAATTCTGAGACTGAATCATGTCTCACACTGATGATGTACACCAGTCTGGCCATAAAAGGAAGTGCAGGAAATGAGCAGCATCACACAGTATGCACTAGAGTCAGCAAGAGAGGTGAGTAAAATGGCTGCCAGCAGCACATGGCAAACAAAGCAGGGAAAAACCCTGACAGTACCCTCCCCTCAACGACCCCTCCCCGCTAGAGGACAAAATGCTTATTGGGGAAACGGACATGGAAGGCACAGAGGAGGGCGGGAGCATGAACATCAGAGGAGGGAACCCATGAATGCTCCTCCGGATCATAGCCCCTCCAGTAAACCAAATACTGTATGCGGCCCCTGGACATATGAGAGTCAATAATGCTGCTGACCTCATACTACTCATGGTTGTCAACAAATATAGGATGGGGACAAGGCAACACAGTGGTAAACCGATTACAAACCAATGGTTTCAAGAGGGAGACATGAAAAATATTGGAGATGCGCATTGCAGGAGGAAGGTCAAGAGTGTAGGCCACAGGATTGACCCGGCGGAGTATTCGAAAAGGACCAACATAACCAGCCAGTTTATTGGAAGGCACACAAAGGTTCAAGTTGCGGGAGGACAGCCAAACTCTCTCACCAACCTGGTAGGAAGGCGCGGGCAGACGCCTACGATCATCCTGGAACTTTTGGCGCTGCATAGAATGATGAAGGCAATCCTGAATCTGCACCCACGTGGAACGGAGTTGCCGGAGATGCTCCTCCAAAGCCGGAATACCCTGAGATATGAATGAATCGGGCAACAAGGGTGGTTGAAAGCCATAATTCGCCATGAATGGGGATAACTTGGAGGAAGCATTAATAGCACTATTACGAGCAAACTCTGCCCAAGGTAACATTTCAGACCAATTACTGTGGTGATCTGAGACATAGCAATGGAGGAACTGTTCCAGAGCTTGATTAGACCGTTCCGCAGCCCCATTAAATTGAGGGTGATATGCCGAGGAGAAGGAAAGCTGGATCCCCATTTGAGCACAAAAGGAACGCCAAAATCTGGAGTCAAACTGGCTACCCCGGTCTGACACTATCTCCTTGGGTAACCCATTTAAATGGAAGACCTCCCGGGCAAAAATTGAAGCAAGCTCCTGAGCGGTAGGCAACTTCTTCACAGGAAAGCAATGTGACATTTTAGAAAAGTGGTCAACCACCATAAGGATAACAGTATTGCCATTGGAAACAGGAAGCTCGACAATGAAGTCCATGGAAAGATGTGTCCAAGGACGCTCACCATTAGCAATAGGTTGAAGAAGACCCACAGGAAGACATCAAGGAGTCTTATTCTGTGCACAAACTGAGCAGGAGGCAACATACGCAGAATGAAGACCTGGCCACCAGAATTGTCGAGTGACAGACCAAATCATTTGGTTCTTGCCTGGGTGACCTGCGGCTTTAGGATAGTGGTAAGTGTGCAAAAGTTTAGTTCGAAGATTCTCAGGAACAAAACACTTACCACTAGGTTTCTCAGGAGGTGCATTGGTTTTTGCAGCCAGGATCTCCTCCCCCAAGGGAGAAGTCAAATTAGTATGTATGGTAGCCAAAATATGGTCAGGAGGTATAACTGGAGTAGGTACAGACTCCTCCTTGGACAGAGGTGAAAATTGTCGAGAGAGGGCATCAGCCTTAACATTCTTACTACAAGGCAGGTAGGAGACCACATAATTAAACCAAGACAAAAATAGCGCCCATCTGGCCTGTTGGGGTGACAAACGTTTTGCTTCAGATAGATACGTTAAATTCTTGTGGTCAATAAGAATGAGCACTGGCCAGTAATTCCCTGTCGCCAATTTCATATTTGCACTCCGCTGGAGACAATTTCTTAGAAAAGAAACCACACGGATGCAAGGAACCATCAGGCATAGGACATTGAGATAAAAGGCCACCTACTCCAGTCTCAGATGCATCAACCTCAAGAACGAAAGGCAGGACAGGGTTAGGATGAGCCAGAACTGGAGCGGCAGCAAAGGCAGTCTTAAGACTATCAAAGGCCTTAATGGCAGTAGGTGACCAATGGAGTGGATCATTCTCTTTACGGGTCATGTCTGTGATAGGTTTGACCAAGGAAGAAAAGTTTTTAATAAACTTTCTATAGTAATTGGCGAACCCCAAAAAATGTTGATACCGAAGACCAACTAGGCAAGGCCACTGCAGAACTGCAGATAACTTGTCAGGATCCATGGAGAACCCTGCAACAGAGATAACATAACCTAGGAAGGTTACTTGAGTCTGATGGAACGCACATTTCTCGAGTTTACAAAACAGAACGTTCTCACGTAGTTCTGAAGAACCCGGGTAACATCAGAACGATGAGCCTCAAGTGTGGGTGAGTGTATGAGGATGTCGTCTAAGTACACCACAACACACTGTTGCAAAATATCTCGTAGGACATCATTAATAAATTCCTGGAAAACAGCAGGAGCATTACATAGGCCAAAGGGCATTACAAGATACTCATAATGCCCGCTCCTGGTGTTAAATGCTGTTTTCCATTCGTGGCCCTCCTTGATCCTAACGAGATTGTACGCTCCTCTCAAATCAAGTTTAGTAAAGACCGTAGGTCCCTTGAGGCGGTCAAAGAGTTCCATAATGAGCAGAATAGGGTAAGCATTCTTAATGGTAAGACAATTAAGACTCCTATAATCGATGCATGGTCTTAACTCTTCACCATTTTTCTTCACAAAGAAGAAGCCAGCCCCTGCAGGAGAGCAGGATTTGCAGATGATCCCCTGCGACCGAGCATCAGCAACATACTCCTCCATAGCACAATTCTCTGCAACAGACAGAGGGTAAACACGGCCCAGAGGAGAAATGGCTTTGGGTTGCAGGTCTATGGCACAATTGTAAGACCGGTGAGGAGGCAACCTTGTCAAAAACATTTAGGAACTCTCGGTACTCCTCTGGCAATTGAGATACCGAAGAAGTGCACAAGACTTTAACTGGTTTCCGAAGACAAATGTAAATACATTGTGGAGACCACAACAACATTTCAGACCAGCACCAGTCGAGAATGGGATTGTGCTTTTGGAGCCAGGGATAACCCAGAACAACTGGAAAATGCAGAGAGTTTATCACCTGGAACTGGAGGGTTTTAAAATGGAGAGCCCCAACAGCCATGGATCACGGAGCAGTTTCATGAGTAACAAGTGCAGGCTGAATGGGCCTGCCATCAATGGCCTCAATAGCAAGCGGAATGGACCAAGGCAAAACAGGAAGGGAGTGCTTTTATACAAAAGTACTGTCAATGAAATAGCCCGCAGCACCGGAGTCAACAAGAAACTGGGTGACTATGGAGGAGTCGACCCAGGAAAGGACAACCATGACCAAAGGTTTCTCCTTTAGCGGTTCCGGGGATGAGGATAAACCACCCAAGGTCTGCCCCCGACAGGACCTTAGGTGTGAGCATTTCCCGGCTGTGTAGGACAAGACTTCAAAAGGTGGCCCTGTAACCTTGTAACCCACGAGCCCCTCCCTCCTCCTAAAGGTCCTCTCCACCATGGAGAGACGCGTGAATCCCAACTGCATCGACTCAGCAGTACCTGGTGACTCGGGACCAGGAGGCATGGGAGGAGAGGGAGGCATGGGTGGGAATGAACATGTAGGAGACAATGGAACAGGAGGCTTCCGCAAGAACTCCTTGAAAGAGGGCCTCTCACTTAGTCTGATGTCAATTAGGATCAAAAAAGACAGCAATGCCTCGAGATCTTCTGGTAAATCTCTGGCAGCAACTTTGTCTTTAATCGCATCAGAGAGCCCATGAAAGAAGGTGGCAATAAGGGCTTCATTGTTCCAACCTACCTCTGCGGCAAGCGTACGGAACTCAATGGCATACTGAGCAACAGATCTTGTACCTTGCTGAATGGACATGAGTAATTTAGCAGCAGAGGAGGAGCAAGCCGGATCATCAAATACCCTTCGAAAGGAGGCCACAAATTCAGGGTAATTTGAAATCACAGGTTTATTAGTCTCCCACAAGGGATTAGCCCAAGCAAGAGCTGTGTCACAGAGTAACGAGATGAGAAATCCCACCTTAGCTCTGTCAGAGGGAAACGCCTGAGGTAACATCTCAAAGTAATTGCCCACCTGGTTCAAAAACCCTCTGCACTGATTAGGATCGCCTCCATATTGCCGTACATGCTCCTGGTAAAACTAGGTGCAGCAGCGGAAACAGGAGCAGCCATAACTTGCGGGACACTTGGGTCCAAATGTGCAGTGTGAGTCAGCAGGGTTTGCAGGGCTAGTGCAAATTGATCCAAGCAGTGATCCTGTTCATCCATCCTGGAAATTATGGCAGGTATAGGTGGATTATTAGCACCATCAGGATTCATGGCCCTTGCGTAATGTCAGGGTGCCAGGAATCAGACTGAGACGAGAAGTGCAAATATAATCACACCTTTATTAATAGCAAAAAATAATTAAAAGTCCACAAAACAAATAACAAGCCAGGAATCAAAACCAGAGCTGGTAGTCAGACAAGCCGAGTCAGGAGCCAAAGCGAATAGTCAGACGAGACGGAATCAGGAACAAGGAGAACAGCAGAGTCAGGAACAAGCCAGGGATCAGGAACCAGGAGGGATGTCAGACAGCCAGGTAATACACAGGAGCTCTCACAACCAGGTCTGAGACAATGCAAGGGCAAATCATACTGAACAGAGGCCCTTTAAATAATAAGTGATGACATCACAATTCTGAAACTGCATCCTGTCTCACACTGATGATGTACACCAGTCTGGCCATAAAAGAAAGTGCAGGAAATAAGCAGCATCACACAGTATGCACCAGAGTCAGCAAGAGAAGTGAGTAAAATGGCTGCCAGCAGCACATGGCAAACAAAGCAGGGGAAAACCCCTGACACAACCCTAGGGTATCTGACAGAATAATGGTTTCCAGAGACATGGTAGAGGATTTGAAGGTTTGGGAGGCATTCTTAATGCAGTTTAATGGGGTCAGCGTATGGCGATCTAACCCAGTATCTAGCCAGATTTTGCATTTGTTTACGGATGCGGCAGGGTCTCACGGTTAAGGGACTTATTTTCAGGGGGAATGGTGTGCAGGGCCATGGCCCATTAAATGGAGTTCATCAAGCCTCACCATGAACCTCACGCTACTTGAATTATTACCCATTGTCATGGCAGTCGAGCTTTGGGGGCAGAGGTTGCAGACGTCAGTGTTTTTTTTGGACAGTCAACCTTAGTGTTGTACATTCTATTAACAGGCTTTCTGCTTCCTCTCTGCCCATGGTGCTGCTGTTACGTAATTTGGTTTTAAGATGTCTTCAGCTTAATATTCACTTTCAGGCTAGCGATGTCCCAGGGGTTAACAATGTTCTAGCGGATGCCCTGTCCAGGTTTGACTGGCTGACTTTTAGGAAATTAGCGCCACAGGTGGCCAAAGATGGGTTAATCTATCCACGTTTTCTTTGGCAGCTGGCGGATCCTGGCTGTCCTTAATTCCTTTAGTCTGCTCCTCCCTCACCCCAACAACTTTGCAAACTTATGTTAGATTATGAAAAGAGTGGGACCAATTTTGCTGCGCTCAGGGAGCGGATTCTTTAGTTAGCTCTCAGGTGATGTTGTGTGACTGGTTGGTGTGTATGCAAGCGGCAGGTTTGCGTAAGGGTGCAGTCCAGTCCCGTCTGGCAGCAGTGTCTTCTTTCTTTAAAATTCTGGGAACCAAAGATCCTACGGGGTCCTTTTTTATTAGGCAGATGCTTAAAGGTTGGGGTCGTTCACAATTCAAACAGGGTGACTATAGAGAGCCCATTACACGAGACCGGCTTGAGAGGCTGGTGGCGGTTTTACTGGATAGTCATGAGAAGGGAACCCCTAGGGGAACCGTGTGCGGGGTGCGCTGAAAAATGTTAATACGTGATATTGGTCTAAAAACAAAACATAAAGTTCATGTGAGATGATGGTGCTGGATCTTGCAATCCAATATACTGGCGGCAAAAGCTCCTCTGGTCTTCGGATAGGAGATATCTGTAATTAGAAATAAAAAAGAGGGCGCCACATAGCGTGATATTGTTGGCTCAAAGTCCAAATGGGTAATTATTATCGTCGCTTACCGGAGATCGATGCACCGTATTGTAACCGGTGCTGACAGGCAGGCTAACACTTTCAGTGGTTAGCACACTGGGTGGCCTCCGGCAGGTTATGCACAGCTGGTACTCAGCGTTCACTTGATTGGTGTGCGTCTATGCAGCTAATGAGTGAGACACTGTGGTAGATCAGACACTTTAAAACCTTTGTCAGAAAGGAAGTACTGCGGTAGATCGAACACTTTGACACCTTAACCAGGAAGGCTCGAAAGAGAACAAAGGACAACTTCCGTATATAAAATAAATGAATTTTATTTCATACAAACTGCTACGCGTTTCTAGACCTACACCGGTCTTTTCATCAGGCATACAAACAATGGATACAAATTTCTTAAAATAACAATCTTATATACAATTAAAAACGGAAGTTGTCATAGTTTTCAGCAACAACCAATGGGCTGAAGATGGATACTCTGTATCCCATTTGTGCTAATTAGGCTTGGTCACCTGTAAACATCATTAACCTTTGCATTGTAAATCCTAAAAAACCCATAAATATAAATGAATAAAAATCAAACAATTTCTAACAATTTAGAACAGTTTAAAGGGTCTCATCACAATCTGCTACAATTATCGCCAATGTGTTGGAGTAAGCCTACATAAACATTTGCAATATAATGTGTGATTCGCATATCTAAATGAAAGATAAATAAAAAGTAAAACAATTTCTAACAATTTAGAACAGTTTAAAGGGTCTCATCACAATTTGCTACCATTAACGCCAATGTGTTGGAGTAAGCCTACAAAACCATTTGCAATATAATGTGTGATTCGCATGTCTAAATGAAAGATAAATAGTATATGATTTTGTTTGAACCGAGTTTATCTTCATATCAAACATGTGTTAAATTGAAATTTAAAACTGTAAAAAAACCACTAACTAAATGACTCATGTTTAAACGACTTGAGGAATGTGTTGCTTTTGTCTTATTCTAAAACAATAATAATAATAACATATAAAGAGCTGATGCATGTGTGAGTGTATGTAGAAAATGTGATGTGTGTTATATCTGAATTGGAAATGTTGTTTTAAACAAATAAATGCAATGATGTGTATATGTGTATGTGTAAGTGAAGTGTATGTACCCAACTAAAATTGGTTTTTGAATAATATATAGAAAAAAGTGATTACCAATATTGTAATATATAGATCGTGTTTTTGAATAATATATAGAAAAAAGTGATTACCAATATTGTAATATATAGATCGTGTTTTTGAATAATATATAGAAAAAAGTGATTACCAATATTGTAATATATAGATCGTGTTTTTGAATAATATATAGAAAAAAGTGATTACCAATATTGTAATATATAGATCGTGGTTTGAATAATATATAGAAAAAAGTGATTACCAATATTGTAATATATGGGGAGAACACCTACGTAATTGTAAAAACTGTAAGAAAACGAAAGTAAAACACAGTGTGCCAAATCATTGCCTAAACAAACATCAAGGCAATCCATACACTTTCCAACACACAACTATAGATTTTATACCTAGGTCTGTAGATTACAATAGAACGAACAAACTCAGACAACGAGAAACCTTTTGGATTTTTAAGTTAAAAACACTTTTTCCTGATGGCTTAAATGCAAATTTAGATTTAGCAGCATTTAACTAATAACTGAACTTAAGAATTTGTTTTCTTGAACACTCACACAGCACACTGAACCAGTCTTAATAACGTTGATATACGGGTCATTTTAAATACATCAATACAATTTCAACATCTTTAATCAGTCCATATACCTAGTCGCTATAATATAAAATTGATTTCATAGATCCATAAACTAATTTTTTTTTTTTATTTCACAAATAACACATTTCACAAAACAACACAAGTAAAACATTGATACTAATATTTCACTAATAGCAATCCTATTGGGCATTATCACTGTTTGATTAATTACGGCTTATTAGCCATACTAGACACACTATATGTTTATAAACTTGCAAATACTAATTAAAAACAATTCCCCAAATAAAGGAATGAAACAAAAGAGATTTTCATCCGCTGACTTTGATCACAAAAATTTAGACATCATAGGATTAAATTCAACCAAATAATAAAATAAGCAAAATAACGAATGGTCTACGATATAACCATTCACTAAAGATGTGCTCGACTATATACACACATAAAAATAAAAATACTAGTTGTTTTTTTATGAAACACTAGTTGTTTCATGAACATGGTCGTTCATTTTATAGCAGTTGTATTCAAAAAACCTCTGTGTATCATTATCCACAGTTGGGGGTCGCACTACATTTTAGTTATCAATTTTATTACACTATAGGGTGTACCATATAAAATAGAACGTTGAATTAATAGAAAACGATTTATATATTACAATATTGGTAATCACTTTTTTCTATATATTATTCAAAAACCAATTTTAGTTGGGTACATACACTTCACTTACACATACACATATACACATCATTGCATTTATTTGTTTAAAACAACATTTCCAATTCAGATATAACACACATCACATTTTCTACATACACTCACACATGCATCAGCTCTTTATATGTTATTATTATTATTGTTTTAGAATAAGACAAAAGCAACACATTCCTCAAGTCGTTTAAACATGAGTCATTTAGTTAGTGTTTTTTTTACAGTTTTAAATTTCAATTTAACACATGTTTGATATGAAGATAAACTCGGTTCAAACAAAATCATATACTATTTATCTTTCATTTAGACATGCGAATCACACATTATATTGCAAATGGTTTTGTAGGCTTACTCCAACACATTGGCGTTAATGGTAGCAAATTGTGATGAGACCCTTTAAACTGTTCTAAATTGTTAGAAATTGTTTTACTTTTTATTTATCTTTCATTTAGATATGCGAATCACACATTATATTGCAAATGTTTATGTAGGCTTACTCCAACACATTGGCGATAATTGTAGCAGATTGTGATGAGACCCTTTAAACTGTTCTAAATTGTTAGAAATTGTTTGATTTTTATTCATTTATATTTATGGGTTTTTTAGGATTTACAATGCAAAGGTTAATGATGTTTACAGGTGACCAAGCCTAATTAGCACAAATGGGATACAGAGTATCCATCTTCAGCCCATTGGTTGTTGCTGAAAACTATGACAACTTCCGTTTTTAATTGTATATAAGATTGTTATTTTAAGAAATTTGTATCCATTGTTTGTATGCCTGATGAAAAGACCGGTGTAGGTCTAGAAACGCGTAGCAGTTTGTATGAAATAAAATTCATTTATTTTATATACGGAAGTTGTCCTTTGTTCTCTTTCGAGCCTTCCTGGTTAAGGTGTCAAAGTGTTCGATCTACCGCAGTACTTCCTTTCTGACAAAGGTTTTAAAGTGTCTGATCTACCACAGTGTCTCACTCATTAGCTGCATAGACGCACACCAATCAAGTGAACGCTGAGTACCAGCTGTGCATAACCTGCCGGAGGCCACCCAGTGTGCTAACCACTGAAAGTGTTAGCCTGCCTGTCAGCACCGGTTACAATACGGTGCATCGATCTCCGGTAAGCGATGGTTTTACTGGATATTTGTAGGACAGTTTATGAGGTTGTGCTGTTTAAGGCAGCTTTTGTTTTGGCCTTTGCGGGGGCCCCCCTTCTAGAAAGCATTTAAATAAGGGTGTGCAGTTTGACCATATCAGGATTTATCCCTCCGCAGTATTGTTCTTCATTCTGCAGTCAAAAACTGATCAGGAAGCCAGAGGAGCATGGCTAACTTCCCCAGTGCAAGGGGATTCTTGCTGCCCTCTAGCTACGCTATCAACATATTTACAGCGCAGGCCATCAGGGAGTGTGCAGTTTCTGGTGTATGAGAATGGTGCTGCTCTCTCTTTTTACCAGTTTCATAGGTTTTAGCGCAATCTGTGGAGATGTCCGGCCTGGACCCCTCCAAAATATCACCCCATTCTTTTAGGAATGGGGCGGCTACTAATGCTGCTCTTCAAGGCGCGCCAGCGCATACTATCAAACAATTGGGGCGGTGGCGCTCCAATCGATATAAGTTATATGTTCGCCCAGTATAGGGATGCAATTAGTTGATCTGATAATTGGTGGTTTCCTTGGGCCCGGGTTTTGTTTTGATGTAAACACTGTTACCATGATATGTTAATTTTGTTTGTTTTCTAGGTGCTCGCAAAGCGGCCTTGAGAGTGTGGATTGTTGGCCACTCTTTCATCCATTGGGCGGCGATCCGTGCCCTCACTACTCCCAGAGGGCAGAATTTGAGTTTTCCCACATCCAGGGTTTCTATTTGTTGGTTATGGTTTAGGGGTATGTGCTGGCCCCAGCTCCCAGGTGTCCTGACCGATTCCCACAGACGATGGGGTAAACCCCACATTATTATAATCCACCTGGGGGGGGGAATGATATGGGCGCCATCCCTTCCCTAGAGCTGACTAAGATCATCCAATTCAACTTAGGCTGGATTAGGGCATGGATTCCTGGGGTTACCATTGGTTGGTCTAACGTAATAGTCAGATGTCAGTGGCACCACATGGGGTCTTGTAGTGCAGCCTACAGAGTCAGGAAGAAGATAAACCGGGATGTGGGGGCTTCCATCACTGGTTCCCAGGGCTTCGTGGTACAGCACAATGCCATTACGGCCGACAAGTGGGAGCTATATAGGCCCGACGGGGTCCACCTAACTGACACAGGATTACACTTATTTCTAGGGGATTTAACGAAGGCTCTCGCTTAGGTCGGGTCAAGTCAGGTCCGGTGGGTGGTGGCAAGTGATACCTGAGATGCTATCCCTTGTGGTGGGAGGTAGCAGCCAGGAGAGCATGGAGACTTCTTTCTACTTGGATGAGGACTTCGCTGGATAGAGGAAGATCAAAGAGGCCTCCTGGATGAAGACTTCTTGCCGCTTGGATGAGGACTTCGCCGGCTGGATGAGGATGGATGTCCGGACTTCGATAAATTTAAGTGGATCGTCGGGGGTTAGTGTTAGGTTTTTTTAAGGTTTTTTTAGGTGGATTTTTATTTTTAGCTTAGGATTTGGGCAATTCCTAAAAGAACTGATTGCCCTTTTCAGGGCATCGCAAAAGAGCTAAATGCCCTTTTAAGGGCAATGCCCATCCAAATGCTCTTTTCAGGGCAATAGTTAGCTTATGTTTATTTAGATAGGTTTTTATTTGTGGGGGTTTGGTTGGGTGGGTGGTGGGTTTAACTGTTGGGGGGTTGTTTGTATTTTTTATTGCAATGTAAAAGAGATGTTATCTTTGGGGAAATGCCCCGCAAAAGGCCCTTTTAAGGGTCATTGGTAGTTTATTGTAGGCTAGGGTTTTTTATTTGGGGGGGGGGGCTTTTTTATTTTGATAGGGCTATTAGATTAGGAGTAATTCATTTTTAATTTCTTGTAATTTAGTGGGGAGGTTTGTAATTTAGAAAATTGTATTTTAATAATTTAATTTATTTTATTGTAATGTTAGTTTTAGTGTAAGGCAGGTTAGGTTTTATTTTACAGGTAACTTTGTATTTATTTTAACTAGGTAGTTAGTAAATAGTTAATAACTATTTACTAACTAGTCTACCTAGTTAAAATAAATACAAACTTACCTGTGAAATAAAAATATAACCTAAGATAGATACAATATAACTATTAGTAATATTGTAGCTAGTTTAGGTTTTATTTTACAGGTAAGTATGTATTTATTTTAAATAGGAATTATTTAGGTAATAATTGTAAGGTTTATTTAGCTTTATTTTAATTATATTCAAGTTAGGGGGTGTTAGGGTTAGGGCTAGACTTAGGCTTAGGGTTATGTTAGGGTTAGGTTTAGGGGTTAATATATTTATTTAGTGTTAGTAATGTTGGAGGCCAGAGGTTTAGGGGTTAATAACTTTAGTATAGTGGCGGCAGAATAAGGGTTAATAAGCTCCAGGTGCAATAACATACGTATTGTGGGCCTCCCGGAGACAGTAGAATATGAAGATTTAATGAAATTTACTTCCCTAGGGCTCCCCCAAGCGCTAGGAATGGCAGCAGAATATTTGCCCCTGATAATAGAAAGAGCTCATAGAGTAGGGCCAAAGAGATCTCTAACTGATAAAGCAGCTAAGAGCAGGATGTGTATATTCAAGGTACTGAAATTCCAGGACAAAATTGGACTGATGAAACTTTTTAGGAAGAATGGTCCTATAATGCTAGGTAATTACAAAATCCTCCTCTTTCAGGATTTCTCTACTGAGACATCCATGAAGAGGAAGTTAATGGCTCCATACTGTTCACAATTGATAAATAATGGAGTTAAAGCCTGAATGGTCTACCCGGCTAAAGTTATAGTGGAAGATAGCGGCTCAGTATTAACATTTCAGGAAATCCCAGATATTAGGGAATATGTTAGATCTAAAATGGTAAACTGAAGATTGAGAAATTAGTCTCTTTTTTTTCTCTCATGATTTTGATGTTAATAATTGTCAGGTCTCCATTACAGATGTGGGTGAATGTAGAGTGTGTGAGGTTTTATTTAAAACATTTTTTTTTCTCTTCTCCTTCCTTCTCTCTCTCTTTCCCTTATTAGAGTTGATAATAGACTCTCTTTTACTATGTTATGGATAGAGGACAAGAAAGAGAGAGAGGTTTAACTGAGTCATTTTTTTTTTTAAGGCAAGTCTCTCCGTTAAATATCTGGAGTAAACATATTATCATGGAATGTCAGAGGAATAGCCTCCCCCATGAAGAGAAAACTCATAATTAAAACTCTTGCAAAAAAAAACCCCCCAGATATTGCATATTTACAAGAAACCCATCTTAATGATTCAGAAGTTGCTAAACTTAAAATTAAATGGGTGGGCGAAGTGGTAGCCTCCTCAAGTACAAATAGGAAATGTGGAGTGGCGATCTTATTCCATAAAGAGTTAGATTATAAAATTTTATACATCGATAAAGATCCACAGGCCAGATATATCATACTCCAAATCCAGATTAACCAGGTTGTTTATGTGCTTTGTAATGTATATGGTCCAAACAAAAATAGCAGAGACTTCTGGGAAAGTATGAAAGGTAGGATTTTCCCCTTTATAGGTGAGAATCTCATCTTAGCGGGTGATTTCAATATGACACTAGTTCCAGAATTAGATATATTTAGTAATATAAATGCAAAAGAATATAAAAAAAACACCAAATATTTTAGAATTTTTTGCTCCCAGCTTAAATTGGTAGATGTCTGGAGAATCAAGAATCCTGATTCTCTGACCTTTACGTGCGAATCTAAAGCACACAGAACCTTCTCCCGGATTGATCTCTTTTTATTATCCGAATCTTTGTCAATTATAAAAGTGGTTACTGGAATCGATGACATACTGATATCCGATCATGCATTAATATATCTCACCCTGCCCCCTATAATTAGTCATATAGATAAAAGTCAATCACTTTTTTTCCCGCGATATTTGTTGAACAACCCTAGATTTGCGAATTGACTCAGGCTAAGATGGAGGGATTATTGTACAAATAATATTTCTTATTTTAACAGAATTGAGACTTTCTGGGAAGCAGCCAAGGCCGTCCTAAGAGGCGATATAAAGAGTTACTTAATAAGTAGCAAGAAGAAATCACGGGCCCTAGAAACACAATTATCTAATAGAGTTAGAAATGCCTATGGAAGATTTGTTGAAGATCGCTCCTCGATTAATTGGAAAAAGTACCAGGAGGCTAGAAGAGAGAGAGACGTTTTTTTAGAACAGAGAGTCCAAAAGGAAGAGATCAAAATTAATGTTCAATTTAGAGGTCTTTATGGGGATTCTACGAAACATTTGGCAAAATTAATTAAAAATAGAAAGAGGAAGAATTATATCCCGGTTATTAAAGAAAATAATATCTCATATACAGACTCAGGGGAGATTAGTAGAGTGCTGTTCTCATTTTACCAAAAGTTATACTCTAGGCAGGTTAGCAATATTCACACGCAAGACAGATTTTGGTCTAAAATAAAGCTCCCGCAAATTCAAGATGATGATCTATCGTCTCTTAATGCTCCAATTAGAGCAGAGGAAATCGGGGATATGATAGACAAGATGCGGTTGAATAAGGCTCCCGGCCCAGATTGTCTACCGACAGAATTCTATAGATTACTTGCGCCGGAAATTATTCCTACCTTGGAAAAGCTATTTAATAGTTATTACCGCACGGATAATTCCATCTCTTCTTATTTCTCTGCTGCAAACATTACGCTAATTTTTAAGAAAGGTAAAAAACCAGAGGACCCGGCCTCTTATAGGCCTATATCCGTGTTGAACACAGATTATAAAATATTGATGGCGATCTTAGCAGATAGACTCTCTTCATTTCTGGGTAACATTATCCACATCGATCAAGTGGGCTTTATGAAATCTAGGACTTCCATGAAAAACATACGCAGGATAGTGACTTGTCTTGACTATTTCTACTACCTAAAAGAAAGGAAAAAAAATAACTTTACTGAGGATTTGGCTATTCTGTCGTTAGATGCCGAAAAGGCATTCGATGCTATTGCTTGGGACCATTTATTCAAAGTACTAGAGGAATTTGGCTTCAAGAATCAATTTCTTCAATTTATCCAAAAAATATATAGTAATCCAATTTCTTTCCTTATTGTGAATGGTGTTCTTTCGCAAAAGATCATCTTGGGAAGGGGAACAAGACAGGGATGCCCGTTATCACCCCTCTTGTTCAACATGGCCCTAGAACCTTTAGCTATCCGGTTACGAAGTGTATTAGAAGGAATTAATATGGGTTCTTACTCTCTTAGGACACTTCTATATGCTGATGATCTAGTATTATTTTTAAAGAAGTCATCTGTCTCAATACCAACTGAATTGCAATGTCTAGATGAGTTTAGCTCTTTTGTGGGATATAAAATCAATTTCAATAAAAGTGAACTCATGTGGATTATTAAATTGAGAAATAGTTTGAAAGAGCATCCATTTAAAGAGGTCGAAGCAATTACATACCTAGGCATAATATTACACAAAAAATCAGAGGAATTGGTATCGACTTAATTTTTTACCATTGTTTCAGAAGGTTAAAGCTGATCTAGAGCTATGGAAGGTATTTCATCTTTCTATTACAGCTCGTATTAATCTAATAAAGACATTTATTTTCCCGCGATTACTTTATCCTCTCCAGAATCTTCCCCTGTTTATTCTTAGTAAGGTTCTACGTATTTTGTATTCCTGCTTCTCCAAATTCATTTGGAGCGGCAGGAAACCGCGTATATCCTTGGAGAGATTCATGCAGAAATTTGAAGTGGGTGGTCTTGCTCTCCCCAATCTTAAACTATATAATTGGGTTTGCTTGTGCAAAATAGCTGTGGATTGGATTGTAGAAAAGGAACTGGTTTCATCTTTAGAGATTGAGAATCATATGGTCTCTCCTCTTTCTTTAAAAGCAATCTTGCATTGCCCGATACAATCTCTACCAAATAACATAACGGCGCTTACGTCTATCAGAAACGTAGCGGCGGCCTGGCAGAAGTGTTGTATACTACTTGAAGTGGATTTTACATTTTTGGCATTTTTGCCGATTTCTGGAAACCCACAATTTGTACCAGGTATTAAGCAATCAGTATTTAGAGAATGGGCGGAGAAAGACCTTAAATATGTCTGTCAGATCCTCTCACAAGAGGGGCAATTAATTTCTTTTGAGATACTGTCCCAACATTTCCATCTAGCTAGATCTAACTTCTTTGCATACCTTCAGCTGCGTCACCTTGTTAATACTCGAAATTGGGATAGGAGTGGATTTGGTGCGTGGTCGGATCTCAATGTATGTCTTCAAAAAATTTTGATAGGTAATTCCTCCATATCTCTTATGTATGATATTATGCTCTCCAAACAAACATTAATCCTTTTAGATAAGTTGATCTCAAATTGGACTACCTTTTTCCCGGCATTAGACTCTGGGAAAATTAAACAAAGTATGATTAATTTAAAGAAGTGTGAGATTCCACGGAGTTGGAGAGAATCCCACTTAAAGCTTATTAATAATTATTATTTATCTCCTTTAAGAATGATGAAATTATATCCGACTAATGAGGGGGTCTGCACTCGCTGCAAGAAACCTAAGGCCTTACATACCTTACATATGTTTTGGTACTGTCCAAAGATTATTCAATTATGGCGGAAGCTAGAATACTGGTTTAATGTATTATATAAGACAACCGTTACTTTTTCACCCAAGGAAATAATATGGTTAGAAGTCTCCAGTAACAAGGGCTTCCAAACAAATATTTTAAATACTATTATTCTAGCCGTTAGACAACAGATTGTTAAACATTGGCAATCTAATGCAGTTCCGGGTCTATCCCAGATGTTACAACAAATCCAAAACCAAATTATTTATGAATCATTTCATTTAAAAACCGCCTCTGAGAAAAGAATAAAATCCTTTTTAGTCGGTTGGCTACAAATCATCCAATCATATCCTGCAGCTATACAAAAAGCCATTCTGGCCCCATTTCTTTACTCAAACTCTTTCATGGATTTAGTAGTCCTGGATCTCTTTCCACATTCATGGATAACTGGTCATAGAGTAGTTTAATGAGAGATAAAGACAATTAGTGTTAAGAAAGGGTCTGAGGAAAAGTAAAACATCTAGAGAAGTAAGTTACAGTAAGATAAAATTAGAGAGGGGAAGTGACCAAAAGAAAGGAGGAAAGAATCAGGCAGGAGAGAAAATTGTAGGTGAGCCCCCTTCCCAAATCTCTTTGTGTTTTTTTTTTTTTTTTTCCCCTTTAATGTTTGCATGGTAGTTTGAATGGGTTAATGGTTTATTATGTGCGAAAAATTTCAACAACATGTACAAACTGATTTTCTGAGAATATATTGTTATTTCTTTTTTGTACCACAAAAAGATGTATATAAGAAGAGATCTCTTGTTTAAATCTTATGCCACTTCTTCTTGTTTTTTTTGTTTTTTTTTACCTGACCCTGCGTGGTGCATAAAGGTGAAAATGTATGCATTTGTGTTTGTTGTTGGACTCATAAATAAAGAATATAAAAAAAAAAAAGGGTTAATAAGTGTAGGTAGGGGGCGGCGATGTTGGGGACGGCAGATTAGGCGTTTACAACTGTATATATGTGGCGGCGATGTTAGGGGCGGCAGATTAGGGGTTAATAACTATGTAGGTGGCGGCGATGTTAAGGGCGGCAGATTAGGGGTGTTTAGACTCAGGGTTTATGTTAGGTTTAAACATAACTTTTTCTTTCCCCATAGAAATCAATGGGGCTGCGTTACGGAGCTTTTCTTTCCGCGATCGCAGGTGTTAGGCTTTTTTTTTTTGCCGGCTCTCCCCATTGATGTCTATGGGGAAATCGTGCACGAGCACGTCAAAGCAGCGCTTGTTTTCGGTGCGGTATGGAGCTCAATGCCACCATATCGCCCGCACAAGCCTGCTTTTTTAAAACTCTTAATAGCAGCGCTATAGGGAGGTGAAATAATGCCACTTTTGTGGTGGTCTTTAAAATCCCTATAGCGCTCAAAACTCGTAATCTAGCTGTTAGTTATTTACTAAGTTAACATGTTAATAAAGGGGACCAGTAATGGTCCAATTTTTGCAAACCTAAGTGTCTGTCATTATTAGAGATTGGCCCTTTGGGTCTGCTAAGTTATTTAGAGTTATAAGAGCTATGGGTTATCCTTTCCCCTCCTTCCTGGGAGCGACCTGGTAAGCCTTTAATCCCTTAGGGAAGTGTAGAGCCAGATAGGCTTGCAGCGTCATAATGGTTACGGCTGGCAGGGAGAGGGAAGATGGAGGGGAGTGTTGTGAGTTGCAACAATGTTGCAGGGACAGGGAGTGGCTTACCATTCTTAAGATCGTGTCTGCAGTTCCTGTTCCTCTTTGATCCTGGACAAGAAGCTGTCAAGTTGCCCTCGCTCCCTCCCTGTTGTTGGCAGCATGAGAAAGTACTGTTAGGTAGGGTGCTATGGTGGAGATAAGGATAGACATTCTAGTATACATAAGCCTATAGCTGTAGTTTTGACCTCCCTCTGTGGACTAGCCGGCTTAAGCGGCCTGGTGGTCTTGGAGCCTCCTGGATGGTAGGTCTCATCAGCACCATAACTGCGGGAGGTAGTGGCCAGGAGCGCATGGAGATGGTGAACGGGGGAGTGATGGCCAGACTGATGAGGGTGGGGCCCGATTACTTCAGTTAACTGGAGTGCCCCTCTCTCTGGGGAGGTAGCGGCCAGGAGCACATGGAGATGGTAAATGGGGGAGTGATGGCCAGGCTGATGAGGGTGGGGCCGATTACTTCAGTTAACTGGAGTGCCACTCTCTCTGGGTAGGTAGGCCAGGAGAACTCAGAACAACCCTAGTAGCATCTCCACATGAGCAAAGTTACTCTGCTGTTGTCTACATTGGGCCGCTGACCTCTTCAGTCCGGGGTTGGTCTTAGCTTCTCATTTGCTGCCATCTGTTTATAATCTGTTGGTTATTTATTTATTTACAGCCAGATTACGAGTTTTGAGCGCTATAGGGAAAATAACGACCGCCACAAAAGCAGCGATATTTCACCTCCCTATAGAACTGCTATTACAGGTTTTAAAAAAACAGGCTTGCGTGGGCAATATGGTGGTGTTGAACTCCATACCTCACCCAAATACAAGCGCTGCTTTGACGTGCTCGTGCACGATTTCCCCATAGAAATCAATGGGGAGAGCCGGCAAAAAAAAAAAGCCTAACATCTGTGATTGCGGAAACATAAGCTCCATAACGCAGCCCCATTGATGTCTATAGGGAAAGAAAAAGTTATGTTTAAACCTAACACCCTAACATAAAAAACACGTCTAAGCAGCCCTAATCTGCCGCCCCCGACATCACCACCACCTACATAATGTTTTTTTTTTTTATAACAAATTTTCGTTAATTGCAGTAAAAATTCAATAACAAAGACGTTCAAATTGAACGTGTACAATCTTACAAGGCATGACATATTATACATCTTATATAGATACCGAACCAAACCATATCTATGCCTTAAATAATAGCATTATACTAACATATAATGGGTAATTTATACCCTGATTCTGTAAAGGGTCAAAATTCCGAACAATACCTGATATACATAGAGAAAAGAAAAAAAAAAACCCTGACCCTCCTCCACCACCCGATCGCCCAAACCCACACCAGCTCACCAACACTCACTCTTAGTCGTCTATCCAACTTCTGGGGAAGTGGCCAGCATATATATTTGTCACTATAAACTCAGATTCCCGAAATGGTTTTATCACCTTTCTTTGGCATGCCATAGGTAGGGATTTAACAAATATTTCCCACTTCTTAAAAAAGATGGGTAAACGATCTTCCTGCGGGTAAGGAATATTAAATTGTTCAGTAGTAAACTGATTCAATAAAGCTTTTTTGAAGTGGGATATCTGAGGTGCATCTCATGCCTTCCATAATTTAAGGATAAGGATACGTCCTGTTAGTATAATTGTATTGATAAGATTGTAGTTTTTGGTTATACCTTGATAGTTTACCAAGAAAAAGATCTCTATAGGTTTTAGTTGATGGTCCAGCTGTAAAATTGTGTTTATCCAGTAAGTTATCTTTTTCCAATATTGGATAATTTTGGGACATGCCCACAAACAATGAAATATATCCGCCCTTATTGCAGAACATCTAGATCAGAGAATACTTGTCTTGTACCACTTAGATAACAGGTCCGGTGTAAGATATCTCTGTAGACCTACTTTCATTTGCGACTCTCTCCATATAGTTGGGACCCAACTTTGTTGTGCTATCTTGAAACTGTTAGTAATAGTCTGCTCGTCTATATCTGAGAAATAGCGGGACCATTTTACTGTCATGTCACTGACTTGAATATTGGAAGACTTTTGCGTTATCAGTAAATATAATGGAGAGATTGGATATACCCCAGATGCATATAAGTTTAACCTCGCTTGAATGTCTCCTAAAGACCAAATATTTCCAAAATTACTAAGTAGTTCTTGCAGATAATGCCTTACTTGCAAGTAAGCATAGAACTCATGAGCCCCCAAATCAAAATTCTGCACTAATTCTGCAAACGTTACTGGTAGACCTGCATTACCCAAGATCTGTCTCAAAAATTTCAGACCCTTTCTCTCCCATTCCTTAAAGATCCGGTTGGACAAACCAGGTATAAAATTAGGATTACCACAGATAGATAGATATTTTGAAACATGTGCGGGACACTCTAGGATATTACACAATTTCTGACATGCCACTATGATATTCTTAAACATAAATGAATAGAAGATGTTAGAGGGTAGCATAGTCAATGGGCAATGGAGTAACGCCTTCAGATAGAAGGGAGCAACCATCTCTGATTCCCAAGTAAAAGAGGAAATTTGCTCTTTTTCGGTTAACCAGTCTATCGCGAATCTAGAAATACAAGCTAAATTATAGGCCTGGATGTTAGGGAGGGCGAGACCCGCTGCCAGCTTATTATTCATAAGTCGATGGCATGCAATTCTTGGTTTAGAGTCTTTCCAAAGAAATCGTGCACATGCTTTGTTGTACTTGACAATATCTTTTTTATGAAGAAATAACGGGATATTCTGTAAAATATATAGAAATTTAGGAAAAACAATTGATTTAATCAGCATTACTTTTGCCGAAAGAGATATAGGCAGCCCAGACCACTCCCCAAGCTTTTTACAACATTGTTCCAGGCAATCCACATAATTTGCATTATACCAATCCGCCGGATTACATGACAGTCTCAAACCTAAGTATGAAATTTGTGAGACTTCCATAAACAGATGCTCTATGGTAGGTATGGATTCTTTTTGCAACCACATGAGTTCTGATTTTGTAGTGTTTATCTTGTATCCTGAAATCTCCCCGAAATCAAGGATAATACCTTGCAAGATTGGTAGTGCTATCTTGAGATTAGATAAAAATAAAAGTAAATCATCTGCATAAAGAAGCAGAACATGTTTCTCCCCTGCGAATGAAATACCATCTAACTCCTGGCGCAATAATATAGCCAAATGTTCTAAACTAATATTGAACAAAAGAGGGGAAAGTGGACATCCCTGCCTAGTACCTCGGTGCATGGTCAATCGTTGAGATGCAACATTGTTAATAATCAATGCGGAAGTCGGGGCGCTATAAATTAGCCTGATATAATCATTAAACTGTCCTGACAAACCAAATTGGTCAAGGGAAAAGAACAAATGGTCCCAGCTAACCCGGTCGAATGCCTTCTCTGCATCTACTGTTAAAATCGCTTTATCTGTGTTCTTATAATGATTGGGGAGCGCCAACCTATTCCAATAGGACTCAATGATTATTAACAGTTTCCGCATATTTCTGACCGGGTTCCGTCCTGGCATAAAACCAGATTGGTCCCCATGTATTATGCTACCAATACATGGTTTTAAACGGTTAGCAAGAATAGCGGCCAAAATCTTATAGTCCGTGTTGAGGACTGATATAGGGCTATAAGAATTAGGTAACTCGGGGTCCTTGACCTTTTTCAAGATTAATGAAATGTTCGCAGCGGCAAAATACTGAGAACACCTAGAGTTCTCAGAGAAATAATAATTGAATAGCTTTTCCAATACCGGTACCACCTGTGGTTCTAATATCCTATAAAATTCAATGGGAAACGAGTCTGGCCCTGCTGCCTTATTTGGTTTAGCGTGTTTAATTGCAGTCATTATCTCTCCTTCTGAGATAGGCTCATTTAAGGAATTCCTCATTTCCTCTGATAATTTTGGGACCTTTATCCTCTACCAAAATTCTCTTTTTTTTTATTAAATTAGGGGGCTCTGATTTATATACATCTTGGAAGTATTCAACAAAAACCCTTTCAATGTCGGGGTGCTTCGAGTAGCGAGAAGCACCTTGTTTAATAGCAGGGATAGCTTGCCTTGGGGAGGCTTTAACCAACCTGGCTAAAAACTTTGCCGATCTACCTTTATGTCTTTATGTCCTCCGTATATGGCTTTCGATCTAATGTCTTCCTGAACACTATTTTGTTTTATATGAATATCACGCACTATTTTAGAATTTACATATACCTGCCAACGGTGTTTGGTGGGGTTATTAATATATGCTCTGTATGCGTTCTTGACTTGATTGGTCAATTGCATACCAACCTGAGTGTACTTCTTTTTCAGGGAGAAAATTTAAGATTTTATCTCCCCACGCAAGACCGCCTTGGATGCTTCCCAGAATACCTCAATCTTATCTAAGTAGTTTCTGTTATTTCTAGAATAATCTGCCCACCTCAAACTTAGCCAATTTTGAAAACTCGTATTATTAATTAAAAATTTGAGAAAAAGAAAATGATTACCGCCTATATTTCTTACTACCATATTGCATGTCAATGAAATGACAGCGTGGTCCGAGATTACAATATCTTCAATTCGCGAAGTCCAGTTCCAACTAAGGAGAGAGTCTGAAATAAGAAAGTAGTCAATCCTGGACAGCATCTGCTGGGCATGTGACATACATGTAAATGTGCGACTATCTGGGTTCTGTGAACGCCAAATATCGACTAGTCCTAATTGTGCACACAACTTATGGAAGATACGAACCTTCCTACATCTCGCCTTCAATAGCCTTTTTTTCAGATTATCTAACGTGGTATCCATGAATAAATTAAGGTCCCCAGCAATAATTAGATTACGTCCTATAAATTTATGTAGTTTAAGTGTTAATCCAGACCAAAAATTATGATCTATTTGATTCGGACCATAGATATTACATAATACATAGTGTATCTTATTAACCTCAATTTCCAATATTAAGAACCTCCCATCAGGATCTACTTCCACATTGTCCAAATGATACTCTAAATTTTTGTTCAATAATATGGCCACCCCTCTTTTTCTAGAAGAGGATGGAGCTGCGACGACCTCCCCTACCCATTTAGATTTAAGTTTAGGGAACTCTTGAGGTTTAAGATGTAATTCTTGGAGCAAGACATATCGGGCTTAAATCTTCCCAAGTGTTTAATTATGGATTTACGTTTGATTGGGGAGGTTATGCCTCCCACATTCCAAGATAATAAATTTTATTTACTTCCCATCAAATTTTAAGTGTATGTTGTAAAGATGGACGACGTGCGTGATTGGACGACAGGGCAGGGGCGGAGGAAAGAGGGGAGGAAGAAAAAAAAAAAAAATGTTATTAACCCCTAATCAGCCGCCCTCAACATTACCACCACCTACATAATGTTATTAACCCCTAATCTGCCGCCCCTAACATCGCTGCCACCTACATTAGTTATTAACCCCTAGTCTTGCCGCCCCCAACATCGCCGCCTCCTACATAAATGTATTAACCCCTAATCTGCTGGCCCTAACATTGCTGACACTTACCTACACTTATTAGCCCCTAATCTGCCACCCCCAATGTCGCCACCACTATACTAAAGTTATTAACCCCTAAACCTCTGGCCTCCCACATCACTAACACTACATAAATATATTAACCCCTAAACCTAACCCTAACACCCCCTAATTTAAATATAATTAAAATAAATCTTACAAATATTACCTAAATAATTCCTATTTAAAACTAAATACATACTTACCTATAAAATAAAACCTAAGCTAGCTACAAAATAACTAATAGTTATATTGTATCTATCTTAGGTTTTATTTTTATTTCACAGGTAAGTTTGTATTTATTTTAACTAGGTAGACTAGTTATTAAATAGTTATTAACTATTTACTAGCTACCTATTTAAAATAAATACAAAGTTACCTGTAAAATAAAACCTAACCTGCCTTACACTAAAACCTAACATTACAATAAAATAAAATAAATTAATAAAATACAATTATCTAAATTACACACAAAAAATAAACACTAAATTACATTAAAAAACCCCCGAAATTATCAAATATAAAAACAAATTATTCCTATTTTAATAGCCCTATCAAAATAAAAAAAAACCCCGAAAATAAAAAAAAAACCTAGCCTACACTAAACTGCCAATGGCCCTTAAGAGGACCTTTTGTGGGGCATTGCCCCAAAGAAATCAGCTCTTTTACCTGTAAAAAAAAATACAAACAACCCCAACAGTAAAACCCACCACCCACACAACCAAACCCCCCCAAATAAAATTCTATCTAAATAAACCTAAGCTAACCATTGCCCTGAAACGGGCATTTGGATGGGCATTGCCCTTAAAAAGGAATTTAGTTCTTTTACAGTGTCCAAATCCTAAGCTAAAAATAAAACCCACCCAATAAACTCTTAAAAAAAACCGAACACTAAGCCCCGACGATCCACTTCGAAGATCAGACATCCATCCTCATCCAGGCTGCAGAAGTTTTCATCCAAGCGGGCTGAAGTCCTAATCCAAGCGGCAAAAGTCTTCATCCAAGCGGGCAGAAGTCTTCATCCAAGCGGGCAGAAGTCTTCATCCAGACGGCACCTTCTAGCTTCATCCATCCGGTGCGGAGCGGGTCCATCTTCAAGACATCCGGCACAGAGCATCCTCTTTTTCCAATCGTCACTGGAAAATGAAGTTCACTTTAAGTGACGTCATCCAAGATGGTGTCCCTTACATTCCGATTGGCTGATAGAATTCTATCAGTCAATCGGAATTAAAGGGGAAAAAATCCTATCGGCTGTTGCAATCAGCCAATAGGATTGAGCTTTCATCCTATTGCTGATCCAATCAGCCAATAGGATTGAGCTTGCATTCTATTGGCTATTCCAATCAGCAAATAGAATGCAAGCTCAATCCTATTGGTTGATTGCAACAGCCAATAGGATTTTTTCCCTTTTAATTCCCTGTAGTATATTACTGCTCCTTCAACAAAGGATACCATGAGAATGAAGAAAATTAGATAATAGAAGTAAATTGGAAACTTGTGTAAAATTGTATAATCTATAGGAATCATGAAAGAAAATATTGGATTTCATGTCCCTTTAAGGTGGTTTAACACTTGGTTAATATTTATAACTGCTTGGTTAATATTTATAAAGTATTGAATGGATTTATTAAGCAAATAGCATCAATTCAATTTCTAATCTCCACACTGTAACTTAGTATTGTATTTAATGCTGATTGGGGAACACCCTTAAAAAAGGGGTCAGCCTCTTATTTCTGATTTCTCTTGTTTACAAAGCTTCTCTATAGCCAGTACTCCTGTACTAAAATTTTTATCATAGACGGAGGTTTGAATAGGAACAGCATCTATTTAAAATGACTAAACAAAGCTAAAGGAGTTATAAGTAAACAAATTAATATTCTCCAGCAGGCAAAATTGATTATTTTATATCACATTTAAGAGGAGAAAATGTTTACAGTACACTGTACCTTTAAATTACTATGGCACATTAATATCCTTACAGGCTCACAGTTCATGGGTACTGGAAGACAGTTTGCTACCTTTAGGTTAATGAGCAAACGCATTTTGCTGGTTTATGGCTAAATGTACTACAATAATTTCTACACCTAAATCTCCTATTATCTTTACTGCTATTTCAAAGAATACTATTGCTAATGCATGTAAAGAGAACAAAAAGCTAGGGGGATTATGGGGTTAACTGGGGCAGGGGTTGAAGCTATGACAAAAGTGTCAATCACATTACAAAACTACTTCTCAATGCCTCAATAAGGTCTAGATTACAAGTGGCACGCTATTTAGTGTTTCCGCATTCACTTTGCTATTAGTAATATTTTTCCGCTGCCGAGTATAAGAATCTCTTATCAGTACTTGGTAAAGCAGAACACCTACACAAACAGTGCCCAACTAGTTACCAACTTGGGGTGAGATTACGAATAGAGTGCTAGTTATCGCTCCTGCACCTTTGTTAGAAAAAAGCTTTTTGCGCAAGTTGGGTAGCATATTACAAGTTGAAAGTAAAATGTTTTCGTATGAGTGTTAACCCTAAGGGCAAAAAGCCAAATTTTGATTATCACAAACACGTCAAGGTATTCCCCCATAGACTGCAATGGAGTGCGAAAAGTTTGGGGGAAAAAAGATCACGTTTAACCAAGTGCACTAACCCGACATCAAATATTAATATTTTACATTCCAATTTTCTTCACATAGAAGAATATGTTCTATTTAATCCTAAATACATATTTCTATATATATCTTGTGTTTTTTTCTATAAAATATAGATCTATACCTATATATATATATATATATATATATATATACACTGTGTGCAGAATTATTAGGCAAATGAGTATTTTGACCACATCATCCTCTTTATGCATGTTGTCTTACTCCAAGCTGTATAGGCTCGAAAGCCTGCTACCAATTAAGCATATTAGGTGATGTGAATCTCTGTAATGAGAAGGGGTGTGGTCTAATGACATCAACACACTATATCAGGTGTGCATAATTATTAGGCAACTTCCTTTCCTTTGGCAAAATGGGTCAAAAGAAGGACTTGACAGGCTCAGAAAAGTCAAAAATAGTGAGATATCTTGCAGAGGCGCAAAATAACTGCCCATGAACTGAGAAAAGTCAAGCGTGCAGCTGCCAAGATGCCACTTGCCACCAGTTTGGCCATATTTCAGAGCTGCAACATCACTGGAGTGCCCAAAAGCACAAGGTGTGCAATACTCAGAGACATGGCCAAGGTAAGAAAGGCTGAAAGACGACCACCACTGAACAAGACACACAAGCTGAAACGTCAAGACTGGGCCAAGAAATATCTCAAGACTGATTTTGCTAAGGTTTTATGGACTGATGAAATGAGAGTGAGTCTTGTTGACCAGATGGATGGGCCCGTGGCTGGATTGGTAAAGGGCAGAAAGCTCCAGTCCGACTCAGACGCCAGCAAGGTGGAGGTGGAGTACTGGTTTGGGCTGGTATCATCAAAGATGAGCTTGTGTTGAGGATGGAGTCAAGCTCAACTCCCAGTCCTACTGCCAGTTTCTGGAAGACACCTTCTTCAAGCAGTGGTACAGGAAGAAGTCTGCATCCTTCAAGAAAAACATGATTTTCATGCAGGACAATGCTCCATCACACGCGTCCAAGTACTCCACAGCGTGGCTGGCAAGAAAGGGTATAAAAGAAGAAAATCTAATGACATGGCCTCCTTGTTCACCTGATCTGAACCCCATTGAGAACCTGTGGTCCATCATCAAATGTGAGATTTACAAGGAGGGAAAACAGTACACCTCTCTGAACAGTGTCTGGGAAGCTGTGGTTGCTGCTGCACGCAATGTTGATGGTGAACAGATCAAAACACTGACAGAATCCATGGATGGCAGGCTTTTGAGTGTCCTTGCAAAGAAAGCTGGCTATATTGTCACTGATTTGTTTTTGTTTTGTTTTTGAATGTCAGAAATGTATATTTGTGAATGTTGAGATGTTATATTGGTTTCACTGGTAAAAATAAATAATTGAAATGGGTATATATTTGTTTTTTGTTAAGTTGCCTAATAATTATGCACAGTAATAGTCACCTGCACACACAAATATCCCCCTAAAATAGCTATAACTAAAAACAAACTAAAAACTACTTCCAAAACTATTCAGCTTTGATATTAATGAGTTTTTTGGGTTCATTGAGAACATGGTTGTTGTTCAATAATAAAATTAATCCTCAAAAATACAACTTGCCTAATAATTCTGCACTCCCTGTATGTATAGATATATACAGATATATACAGTTGTAATCAAAATGATTCAACCCCCATTGAAAATCACGTTTATTGTCAAAATTTACAGACTTTCAGCTGTTTGCAATGAACAAATCAAACAAAAGCTATTGAAATAGCTTAACACAATTAATGCGTCAAGTGGTTTCTCCAAATTCAACTGAAAATGCAACTTTTAATAAATTCTGCAGTCTCAAAATTATTAAACCCCCTGAATAGAATCCCTCACAACAGCACAAATATGCAAAACAGGTGCTGTCTCAAGCACACCTGATGCAACTAATCAAGGGATTCATAAGTTGCACCAGGTGACTGCATGTTAGAAATATGGCCTTTCACAAACAAGCAACAGGATACAAAAAGAAACGTTGGCTCCAATATGCTCAAAATTATATAAATAACAGAAGTTTTGGGATTCTGTTCTGTGGAGCGATAAAACAAAACTTTTCTGCACGATGGATCAGCGTTATGTCTGGAGGAAGAAGAATGAAGCATTCACTGAAAAGAACAATCTGCCTACTATTAAGCATGGTAGTGGCTCGGTGATGCTCTGGGGCTGCTTTGCATCTGCTTGCACTGGAAACCTGCAGCGTGTGGAAGGCAAGATGGATTCATTGAAGTATCAGGAAATCCTAAGGGAAAATGGTCATGCCATCTGTTAGGAAGCTGAAGCTTTGGTGTCATTGGACCTTCCAACAGGACAATGATACCAAGAAAACCTCAAATTCCACCAATGCTTGGTTGCAGAAGAAGTCCTGGTAGATTCTACAGTTGCCATCACAGTCACCTGACTTGAACCACAAAGAGAATCTCTGGTGGGATTTGAAAAAGGCGGTTGCAGCACGCAAACCCAAGAATATTACTGAACAAGTGGCCATCGCTCATGAGGAATGGGCTAAGATTTGTCAAGAACTCTACCAGAAGCGAGTGTCTGGCCATGCATCTTGTTTGTGGCGGGTCATAATAGCAAAAGGGTGCACTACTAAGTACTAAAGATGCTTGCCATGAAAGGGTTGAATCAAAACTTTTATTCATTCATTAAAAGTTGCATTTTCAGTTGAAAGTGAGGAAACCATTTCAAGCATTCGTAGTGTTGAAGTATTTCAATTGCTTTTGTTTGATTTGTTCATTGCAAACAGCTGAAAGTCTGTAAATTTTGTCAATAAACCTGGTTTGCAATGGTGCAATGGGGGTTAAATAATTTTGATTACAACTGTATATTTAGTCTGAGGAAGGGAATCATCCCGAAACGTCACTATTAGTAATAAACACTTTACTGATGACAGCAACTGACTGAGAACAATTTATGATATATTAATGTTTGTGTCTGTGTACAAACTGTATGTATTTAAGCATTTATATCTGTATATAAATCTGTAAATACAACCCCAATGCACAAAGTAAAACATTAAATAATGTGTTAATGGGTTTTCAATATAGTACAGGGTGAATTGAATTTTCAAATGACTTTTTGTTTTTTTTTTTTTGCATTTTCCATATTGTTCTAACTTTTTCGGAATTGGGGTTTTACATATATACACGCATAAATACATATGCACAAACATATATACATATATATACATATTTAGACATGTGTATGTATGTATGTATCTCTATGTCTATCTCTTTGCATGCCTTTTTTTTCTAACACTTAATATAGGGCTTGTTTCCATTGAGCCGTAATTCCATTTGCGTTCACTCGCAAACCGATAAATAAGCTGTCGGAAGCAATATCGTTTATCGCCGTTATAACCCAATTTCGGCAACCGGACTCCGGCTCCCAAAAACATTATTGTGTCCCATACAAAGTATAGGAAGCCGCTAATCTTTAAATAATACCCGGTTTCCAGTGCCCATGCAAACCGTTACTACACTTTCAAAGGCTGCCGATACACTAACAAAAATTACACCCAGCTGAGCCCCACCCTATTCAACATCTACATGGCCCCTCTCACTGCCATCGCCCGACGACACGACCTCAACATTGTCTCCTACGCCAACGACACCCAGCTAATTATCTCTCTCACCAGTGACCCCACCACCGCCAAGAGAAACGTCCATGAAGGGCTGACAGCAGTTGCCACCTGGATGAGCTACAACTGCCTAAAGCTGAACGCAGACAAGACCGAAGTCCTCCTCCTCGGTCCCACCACATCCGCTTGGAATAACTCCTGGTGGCCCACAGCCCTCGGACACCCTCCAACCCCCACCAACCATGCACGAAATCTAGGCGTCATCCTGGACTTATCGCCCTCCATGGACCGGCAAATCGACGCTGTCTCTTCTGCATGCTTCCACACACTTCACCTGCTGCGAAAGATCTTCAAATGGATCCCAACCGAGACCAGGAAGACTGTCACTCATGCCCTTGTCAGCAGCCGACTGGACTATGGTAACGCACTCTACGCCGGCACCACCATCAAGCTCCAAAAGAGACTACAGCGCATCCAGAACACCTCGGCAGGACTAATCCTCGACATCCCTCGTCAATGCCACATCACTAAACACCTGCGGGACCTGCACTGGCTCCCCATCAACAAAATAATAACCTTCAAGCTTCTCACCCACGCATTCAATTCCCTCCACAACATTGGTCCTGAATACTTGAACCACGGCATTACCTTCTACACCCCTGCCAGACAACTTCTATCGGCCGACCAAGCCCTCGCAGTCATCCCCCGCATCAGGAAAACCACAGCGGGAGGCAGATCCTTCTCTCATCTGGCAGCCAAGACTTGGAACACCCTCCTGCTGCACCTCAGGCAAGCTACTGTCCTAACTAAGTTCAGAAAGGACCTCAAGACCTGGCTCTTCGACTGAACTGCAACCCTCAGCGCCTTGAGACCCTTACGGGTGAATAGCCGTGCTTTACAAGAACCCAATAGATAGATGGGTGTAAAACAGAAAAAAAGGTGCTCTTTGAAATCTTTTTCCCATTGAAATCTAACCCGACACGTCAAAAACCCTCTATCCGCCATCCCCCCCCCACATCGCAACTTATAATAAATAAAAAAAGAATTAAAATAAATTCTATTAACCCCTAATCTGCAATACCCCAGAATGCAAACTTTCTATTAAATCTATTAACCCCTAATTCACCATGATACCACAACGCAAACTATTTAAACTATTAACCCCTAATCCGTAATTAACCAACATCGCAATTAACCTAATAAATCTATTAAGCCCTACACGCCAAACCCCACAATGCAAATAACTAATCACTAAGCCCCCTAACCTAACACCCCCTAAATTAACCCAATTACATAAATTAAAATAATCCTAAATTACAAATAAAATTGAAAAGCTAACATTACTTAAAAAATAAATAAGTTTAAATTAAGCTAAAATTACAGAAAATAAAAAAGTCTAACATTACATAAAATAATAAACAAAATTATCAAAAATTAAAAATTAAACCTAATCCCTATGAAAATAAAATACCCCCCCTAAATTAAACAGCTCTTTTCCTTAAAAAAATAATAAGTCCCCCCCCCAAAAAAATACTAACACTAAAAAATCCTAAACTACCCATTGCCCCTAAAGGGGCATTTGTATGGGTATTGCTCTTAAAAGGTCATTCAGCTCTTTCACTGCACTTAAAAGAGCATTCAGCTCGTTTTCAGCACCAAAATCGCAAGTGAGTCAAGTGACAGCACAGCAGGTCATTACTCAGTCGTGAGCTGTCAAACTGAGCTGAGGAGAGAGATTGGGCACGCCTGACGAGAGGGAAGTTAAAACTACTAGCTAGCTCAGCTGCAATGCCTAGTAACTTACAGGAGTCAGACTAGATCTTGATTCTGTCATCATCTGATGTGATGATCATCTGCCTCTGCCATCATCTGAATTATTGGCTGACCAGTCCATCACCAGAGAGATAATTCATCTTGCCATCTTCTTGTTTGTGTCACAGTGTGAACATAGTACAAACATAGTGATCAAGACATGGAAGTAGATCAACTAAGTTCTGAACTTCTGCAAGAATTGTGCACGGCCAAGGTAAGACCAGTGTCTGTGCCTGTCAATCAATTTAATTGTCATTATCATTAGTTATGCTTATTATTATGCTGCTGCAGTGCTGGTTGTACAGACGTTATCATTATCAGGTAGCTATGTATTTCCACATTTTTCTCAGTTCTTCCACCATGTCCATGTTACATGTAACATATATTCATAGTACAATCATGATGACATACAGTCCCCCTCTAGCTCTACGTCTACCTAAATTTTTTGTACGAGTTCTTCTGTCACTGAAGGATAATTGTTGGCTCAATAGTTTAAATTCTTGTCATAAAAGTTAACTTTTGTTAAAATCTTACTTTTTTTCCTATGAATAAACAATATTAACCCCTTCCCGTTTTTGACATCTCAATGTCCCGTTTTTGTCTCAAGGAAATATGGTCAGCCTAACTATAATAAACTTATTAACCCCTAAACCGCCACCCTCCCGCATTGCAAACACTATTTAAATATAATTAACCCCTAATCTGCCGTCCGCCCACATCGCCCCCACTAAAGTTTTTAAGCCCTACACCGCCGCCACTATAATAAACCTATTATCCCCTAAACCGCAAGCCCCCCACAACGAAATATACTAAAATAAACTATTAACCCCTAAACCGAAAGCCCCCATGTTGCAATAAACTACATTAAACTAGTAACCCCTAAACCTAACGCCCCCCTAATTTTAGATTAAAATTACAATTTCCCTAGCTAAAATTAAATTAAAACTTACCTGTCAAATTAATAGAACTAAGTTTAAACTAACAATTAAATTAATATAATTATTAAACTAAAATTAAACCAACTACCAATTCAATTAAACTAAAATAAACATTTTAAAATCCTAACACCCCTCTAAAAATGACAAAGTATATAATTACAAAAAATAACAAACACTAAGTTACGAAAAATAACGAAATTATCCAAAATAAAAAAGAATTACACCTAATCTAATAGCCCTATCAACATAAAAAACCCACCCAAAATAAAAAAAAAACCTAGCCTACAATAAACTACCAATAGCCCTTAAAAGGGCCTTTTGTAGGGCATTGACCTAAGTTAAACAGCTCTTTTACCTGTAAAAACAAATACAAACTTGTAATGGCTGCGCTATAGGGGGTTAAATAACGCAACTTTTGTTGCGTTCGTTAATTTCCCTATAGTGCGCATAACTCATAATCTAGCTGTTTGTTTATTATTTTCTGTAATTTTAGCTTAATTTAAATTTACGGCTAGATTTAGAGTTCTGCGGCCAAAGGGGTGCGTTAGCTACGCTGGCTTTTTTTCTCCCGCACCTTTTAAATACCGCTGGTATTTAGAGTTCACAGAAGGGCTGCGTTAGGCTCCAAAAAGGGAGCATAGAGCATATTTACCGCCACTGCAACTCTAGATACCAGCGTTGCTTACGGACGCGGCCAGCTTCAAAAACGTGTATTTATTTTTTGTAACTTAGTTCTTTTTTATTTTTTGTACTTTAGTTAGTTTATTTAATTGTATTTATTTGTAGGTATTGTATTTAATTAATTTATTGATAGTGTAGTGTTAGGTTTAATTGTAGATAATTGTAAGTATTGTATTTAATTAATTTATTGATAGTGTAGTGTTAGGTTTAATTGTAACTTAGGTTAGGATTTATTTTACAGGTAATTTTGTAATTATTTTAACTAGGTAACTATTAAATAGTTATTAACTATTTAATAGCTATTGTACCTGGTTAAAATAATTACAAAGTTACCTGTAAAATAAATATTAATCCTAAAATAGCTACAATATAATTATAATTTATATTGTAGCTATATTAGGGTTTATTTTACAGGTAAGTATTTAGCTTTAAATAGGATTAATTTATTTAATAAGAGTTAATTTATTTCCTTAGATTTAAATTATATTTAATTTAGGGGGGTGTTAGTGTTAGGGTTAGACTTAGCTTTAGGGGTTAATACATTTATTATAGTAGCGGTGAGATCCAGTCGGCAGATTAGGGGTTAATTATTGTAGGTAGGTGGAGGTGACGTTGGGGACGGCAGATTAGGGGTTAATAAATATAATATAGGGGTCGGCGGTGTTAGGGGCAGCAGATTAGGGGTACATAGGTATAATGTAGGTTGCGGCGGTGTACGGAGCGGCAGATTAGAGGTTAAAAAAAAAATGCAGGTGTCAGCGATAGCGGGGGCAGCAGATTAGGGGTTAATAAATATAATATAGGGGTCGGCGATGTTAGGGGCAGCAGATTAGGGGTACATAGGGATAACGTAGCTGGCGGCGGTGTACGGAGCGGCAGATTAGGGGTTAAAAAAATTTAATAGAGTGGCGGTGATGTGGGGGGACCTCGGTTTAGGGGTACATAGGTAGTTTATGGGTGTTAGTGTACTTAAGAGCACAGTAGTTAAGAGCTTTATAAACCGGCGTTAGCCCAAAAAGCTCTTAACTACTGACTTTTTTCTGCGGCTGGAGTTTTGTCGTTAGATTTCTAACTCTCACTTCAGCCATGACTCTAAATACCGGCATTAGAAAGATCCCATTGAAAAGATAGGATACGCAAATGGCGTAGGGGGATCTGCGGTATGGAAAAGTCGCGGCTGCAAAGTGAGCGTTAGACCCTTTCCTGACTGACTCCAAATACCAGCAGGCGGTAAAAACCAGCGTTAGGAGCCTCTAACGCTGGTTTTGACGGCTACCGCTCAACTCTAAATCTAGGCCTTTGTTTTTTTATTTTGTAAGTAATGTTAACTTTTTTCTTTTAATTTAGGATTATTTTAATTTATGTAATGGGGTTAATTTAGGGGTGTTAGGTTAGGGGGCTTAGTGATTAGTTATTTGCGTTGTGGGGTTTGGCAGTTTAGGGGTTAATAGATTTATTAGGTTAATTGTGATGTGGGTTAATGACGGATTAGGGGTTAATAGATTAATAGATTTAATAGGTTAATAGATGTAATAGATAGTTTGCTCTGTGGAGACATTGCGGATTAGGGGTTAATAGATTTAATAGATAGTTTGTGGTATGGTGGTTGGCAGATTAGGGGTTAATACATTATTTATTGCGGTGGGGGGTTGCGGTTAAGAGGTAGATATTGCGCATTCATTAGGTTTTTTATATTATTCTAACAGCGAGCAACGGGTTAAATATACGGCGCTGCACTTGTATACGGCTCCGTATATACGATCAAGTGTGGTGTAAGGTTGGGTTACCATAGTAACCTATTAATGTTTTAGAAATCCGGCATGGGGTGGAAGCGTTAACACAACGCTAACTTACACCTTGTAAGGATTTAGTAGAGAGTGAGGATGGATCACAACTGCAGAGTATGCAAAATAAATGATTTGTATCACTTTTGGCAAATGGACTATTGAACAGCATAGACCAAGCTGCTTTCAGTGAAGTTGTTATTCTCAAGTAATTGAATTGCAGATCAGAAACTTGTCTGGCAACAAATGATGTAAATCATATATGCTGTTGAAAGTCACAGCAGTAGTATAGACATAAACAAAGGCTGGATCAGAAGAAAAATAAAAAAATAAATCAGTTTGTTAGTAGCAATCTTTAGTGTTCAGCTAGCTCCCAGTGCGATAAATCTTGATAAGGAAAAGCGGAGTTCCAGAAAGCAGGTAGTGTTGCTATTGGTGCTGGAGTAAGATATAACAGTTCAGTGTGAGGTGTAACTCTCAGTTTTAGTCACAGTTAGTTAGTTTGTCACTGAATGGTATACACATGTGCTGATAGTCTTGCGGTCAGTAGAGCAGCAGGGAAAAGCAAAGCTCATGGTTTATTTGTACAGCACAGCTTAAAGTAACTACAGTGCTTACCCCCAGACACCGGATGGTGTGTAATAGAAACGGAATTAATTCTGAGATGTCCTTGTACTTAGTCCGTGGGAGGTTGTTTGTAGAAGAGTTGCGCTGTGTTGCAGTGGAAGAGAGGTTAAAGTCCGGTGTGTGAGAAACGCTTCAGTGGCTCAGATGAGATAGAAACTCAGAGGGAGATGGCAGCAAACACACTGCAGTATGAAATAAGTCTCTGTTGTAGCGTGCACGCTAAAAAGGAAAACTCGCCTCTGTATAACTTTCTGTAGGCAAAATGAGCATGTGAACCGGCAGTATAAAATAAGTAATCCCAAGGTAGTAACTGATTCAATAATTTGGAAGAAAAGCAGACTGGTTTGTTTTCAGAAAAAACACACAGCAAGTGGAAAACAGACACGCTTCAGAGCTAGTCTAGAAACTTAATAATTAAGCACCTGTCTGCAGTCAGCTGATGCCTTAAGTACAGGTAAGGCTGAAGTCAGGTGAATGGGAAAGGCATAGGTAAAACATGGAGCGGAATCCTTACATAAGGTGAATGGGAAAGGCATAGGTAAAACATGGAGCGGAATCCTTACATACGCCCCCCTTCAAGCAAGCCGATCCTCGGCTTGATGTTTAGGTCTAAGGGGATATCGTCTGTGGAAACGAGAGATGAGTCTAGGTGCATCTATATTGGTATAAGGCTCCCAAGTGTCATCATCAGGTGAGTAGCCTTTCCATCTGACCAGATATTGTAAAACACCTTTATGCCGTCTGGAATCCAGGAGGTCTTGAATTTCATAAGTGTCCGGATCTAAGGGTACAGGTACAGGTGGTAAAATGGTTTTCACTGAAGGATCATCTGAAGCTGGTTTAAGAAGGGACACATGAAAAGTAGGATGGATGGGTATAGAACTAGGAAGGTCCAGAGTAACTGCATTTGGGTTAACAACGTGAGTGATAGTGAACGGTCCGATATATAATCCTGCTAGTTTTTTACTGGGAACAGGGATTTTGATGTTTTTTGTCGAAAGCCAAACTTTATCGCCTATGGCATAAGATGGTGATGGTCGTCTGCGTAAGTCGTAGTATTTCTTCTGTGAGGTCTGAGCCTGTTGAATATTTGTTTTTAGGAAGTGGAAGTTTTCAGCGAGCTTCTGTAGTAGATCATCTACAGAAGGAGAATTTGGGTTATCCGTTTGTTCCAGGGAGAAATGAGGATGAAAAGCATAGTTTGCAAAGAAGGGTGAAACTTTGGTGGATGAATTAACCGAGTTATTGTAGGCAAATTCGGCCAGATATAGTTATTGTGACCATTCATTTTGCTGATAAGAGCAATAACAGCGTAGATACTGCTCTAGCCATTGATTTAATTTCTCTGTTTGGCCATTTGTTTGTGGATGGAAGGCAGTAATTAGGCGATGATCAATTTTTAGTTGAGCAGAAAGACTTTTCCAGAACTTCGAAGTAAACTGAGTACCCCTATCAGTTGTTATGATGGAAGGAATTCCGTGGTATCTGACAATCGAATGTAAGAAGAGTTGTGCTGTCTCACTGGAAGTGGGAAGTTTGTTAAAAGTGATAAAATGAGCCATTTTGGTCAGGATGTCTGTGACAACTAGAATGGTGTTGAAACCTGAACTCACAGGTAATTCAACTATGAAGTCCATGCCGAGATGTAACCAAGGTCTATCAGGTATTTGAATCGGAAGAAGATGTCCATATGGCTTTGCCCTTTCCTTTTTGGAAGTAATGCAGATGGAGCAGTTTGAGATATAGTTTTTAACAGATGTTTCCAAATTTGGCCACCAGTAGGATCTGCTGAGAAGTTCCTTTGTTTTCGTAATACCTGGATGTCCAATGAGAGGTGGATCATGATGTTGTTTAATTAGAGCAGGTCTAAGAATCTCGGGGACATACAAGAGAGTCCCATGATAGTAGAGGTTGTTTCTACGAGATAGTCGGAGTTGAGGTAGCTGAGGATCTGACCGTAAAGCTGTTTGAAGTTGCGTCTTGAAGGTGGACAGTAGACTCAAAAATCTATCTGGGGGAATGATAGAAGTAAATTCTTGAGTGTTTGGAGGTCTAGGGTCTTTCCTAGAAAGTGTGTCCGCCTTTCCATTTTTAGAGCCGGGCCTGTAGACGATTTGATAGTTAAACCTGCTGAAGTATAAGCTCCATCTTACCTGTCGACTAGAGAGAGTTTTATCCCTCTGTAAGAACTCGAGATTACGGTGATCCGTGTAGATGATTATTGGTAAGACGGTGCCCTCCAGGAGATGCCTCCAATGTTCAAAGGCACGTTTTATCGCCAGGAGTTCCTTTTCTCCAACAGCATAGTTCATCTCAGGTGCAGAAAGAATTTTGGAATAGAAAGCTACTGGATGTAGTGGTTGGGATATACTGCGTCTTTGCGAGAGGACAGCTCCAAGGGCATAATCGGAGGAATCCACCTCCAAAATGAATTGGAGAGAAGGGTCAGGAAATTGAAGTATTGGAGCTGAGCAGAAGGAGTTTTTTAATGAGTTGAAAGCTTCAGTTGCCTTGGAGTTCCAGGTGAAAGGTGTACTGGAACTGGTGAGTACAGTGAGAGGTTTAGCAATTTGAGAGAAATTTTTAATAAACTTTCTATAATAGTTGCTAAACCCGAGGAAACGTTGTAGTTCCTTCCTATTTTTTGGTTGTGGCCAGTTTTTTACTGAATCGACTTTGTTAGCCTGCATTTGGATACCTTTTGGGCCAATGGAGTACCCCAAAAAATCTATTTCTTTGGTGTGGAATACACACTTTTCTAGCTTTGCATATAGCCTATGAACTTGGAGCCTGGAAAGTATCCAACTAACATGTTTAACATGTTCTTCAAGTGTGTTTGAGTACACTAGAATGTCGTCCAGGTATACGACCACACAAGTATCAAGAAGATCGTGAAATATATCGTTAATAAAATACTGGAATGTGGCCGGGGCGTTAGTTAACCCAAACGGCATTACCAGGTACTCAAACAGGCCGTATCTTGTCCTAAAAGCGGTCAACCACTCATCCCCTTCTCTTATGCGGACAAGGTTATAAGCCCCTCTTAGATCTAATTTGGTGAAGATTTTGGCATGTTGGAGGCGTTCAATGAGTTCGGGGATGAGTGGTAGGGGATACCTGTTTTTTATCGTAATTTTATTGAGTTCCCTGAAGTCGATGATTGGTCGAAGGGAGTTATCTTTGTTTCTTACAAAGAAGAACCCGGCTGCTGCTGGAGAGACTGAAGGACGTATAAAACCTTAAGTTTTCATCTAAATACGTCTTTAAATGATCAAGCTCGGGTTGGCAAAGAGGGTAGAGATGACCGTAGGGAGGAGTGGTACCAGGTTTGAGGTCGATCGGACAGTCATACGACCGATGAGGAGGTAGAGTATCAGCTTCCTTCTTACTGAATACGTCTGCAAACTTCTCATATACTTTAGGTATGTGTGGAGTTTCTGTCAAATGGAAGAGAACAGAATGATTTAGACAGGTTTGCTGGCAATATGGTGAATCAAATTTTACTTCCAAAGAACTCCAATTGATCACAGGTTTGTGTAAACGAAGCCATTGCAACCCTAGTACAATGGGGAATAGAGGAGAGGTAATAACATCAAAGGTGATGTATTCCTGATGTGAACCTAGGGTGGATACCAGAATGGGAATTGTATGCTGAGTAATAGGACCAGAAGAAATTTCAGACCCATCTACAACCCGTATAGAGACAGGAGACAATTTAGTGATGAGAGGTATTTTATTTTTTTCAACAATAGCTTTATCTATGTAATTCCCTTGGGCTCCTGTGTCAATTATAGCTTCTTTCGTCATGCGATTGCTGTCCCACTGTAAAGAGAGGGTTAAAGTACAGTGAATTGGTTTATCATGTTCAATCGTTGAAGTCAAATGTAAGAGAGACTTACTATTTTTATTTTTACGTAGAGAGGGGCATTCGCGGATAGGATGGTTTGGACTTCCACAATACATACACAGTCCTTTTGATTTTCTTCTAAACCTTTCTTCAGAGGTCAATGGACCCCTCATAAAGCCTATATCCATAGGTTCAGGCACACTTGATGAAGAAGCAGTTGGAGGAGGATGGAATGATCTCTTGTAAGAAGAATCCCCAATTTGACGCTCTGACTTCCTTTCGCGAAGCCTTCTATCTATTTGCATTGAGAGCTTCATGAGGCCGTCTAAGGAGTCAGGGAGATCAGTTCGGGCTAGCTCATCTTTAACTGCTTCTGAGAGTCCTAGGCGAAATTGGTTTCTTAAGGCAATCACGTTCCATTGGGAGTCAATGGCATGTTGTTTAAACTCCGTTATATAAACTTCAACAGGACGGTTGCCTTGCTTTAGTTTCCGCATCTTGCTTTCTGCAGTCAATTGTAAATTTGAGTCTGAATAAAGTTCATCCATGACTGCTAGAAAAGACTGTAGGGATGATAGAATAGGATCGTTGGTTTCAAAGAGCGTGTCTGCCCAGATTCGGGGTTCACCCCGTAGATAGGTAATCATTGTGAGCACTTTAATCTTATCATTAGGATATGTGAGTGGCTTAAGGTTGAAAGTGAGGAGGCAGGCATTCCTATATTGGCGATAGAGACTCCTATCACCATTGAACAAATCAGGTGCTGCAATCTGTGGTTCCACAATAGATTCAGCATCTTTTGCTTTGGGAATAGTTGTCTCTCTTATAACCTTAGTTAAAGTCTCATTTTCAACCTTTAGATCTCTGAAGCCTTGACTGAGTTCATCTACTCTTTTAGACAGGTTGTTAACGAATTGGGGCAATTCTGCTGGATCCATTTTTATAAGGCTTAATTATTCTGTAAGGATTTAGTAGAGAGTGAGGATGGATCACAACTGCAGAGTATGCAAAATAAATGATTTGTATCACTTTTGGCAAATGGACTATTGAACAGCATAGACCAAGCTGCTTTCAGTGAAGTTGTTATTCTCAAGTAATTGAATTGCAGATCAGAAACTTGTCTGGCAACAAATGATGTAAATCATATATGCTGTTGAAAGTCACAGCAGTAGTATAGACATAAACAAAGGCTGGATCAGAAGAAAAATAAAAAATAAATCAGTTTGTTAGTAGCAATCTTTAGAGTTCAGCTAGCTCCCAGTGCGATAAATCTTGATAAGGAAAAGCGGAGTTCCAGAAAGCAGGTAGTGTTGCTATTAGTGCTGGAATAAGATATAACAGTTCAGTGTGAGGTGTAACTCTCAGTTTTAGTCACAGTTAGTTAGTTTGTCACTGAATGGTATACACAGGTGCTGATAGTCTTGCGGTCAGTAGAGTAGCAGGGAAAAGCAAAGTTCAATGTTTATTTGTACAGCACAGCTTAAAGTAACTACAGTGCTTACCCCCAGACACCGGATGGTGTGTAATAGAAACGGAATTAATTCTGAGATGTCCTTGTACTTAGTCCGTGGGAGGTTGTTTGTAGAAGAGTTGCGCTGTGTTGCAGTGGAAGAGAGGTTAAAGTCCGGTGTGTGAGAAACGCTTCAGTGGCTCAGATGAGATAGAAACTCAGAGGGAGATGGCAGCAAACACACTGCAGTATGAAATAAGTCTCTGTTGTAGCGTGCACGCTAAAAAGGAAAACTCGCCTCTGTATAACTTTCTGTAGGCAAAATGAGCATGTGAACCGGCAGTATAAAATAAGTAATCCCAAGGTAGTAACTGATTCAATAATTTGGAAGAAAAGCAGACTGGTTTGTTTTCAGAAAAAACACACAGCAAGTGGAAAACAGACACGCTTTAGAGCTAGTCTAGAAACTTAATAATTAAGCACCTGTCTGCAGTCAGCTGATGCCTTAAGTACAGGTAAGGCTGAAGTCAGGTGAATGGGAAAGGCATAGGTAAAACATGGAGCGGAATCCTTACATAAGGTGAATGGGAAAGGCATAGGTAAAACATGGAGCGGAATCCTTACACACCTACACGAAAAGAGCGACCGCTCGCAAAGCGGAAACCTTTTCAATGGAAATCTGGTACTAAAATGGAGCCATAAATTACTTTTAGCTGTCGGCCGTTTTCGGTAGCTTACTGCTTCATTTTTAACGGCTCAATAGAAGCAAGGACATAGTTTTTATGCTGATTGGATCAATTTGAGTCTCCTTTCAGGATCAGCAATGGGGTTAAACACATAGGGCTAGATTACAAGTGAGGCGCAAGCAGTTTTGCACTAGCCCAATCGTGTTTTTGAGAACTATTTTCTTTTGCTAATTTTACAAGTGAAGGGAAATTGTGATTTGTGCTAGCGCAATCAACTTTACGCTTCAATCCTTTCCGCGATCTCAGAGCTGTAGTTAACTATTTTCCGAAACTAAAAAGTTGCACTTCCAAAATACATTACAAAGTACACTTACACTCATATTAACACTGTTTAATTTAAATTATTATAAAAAAATATTGCACCAAAAAGTTATAAGGGCTCAAAGAGTTGGTATATCTGGTGTTAGAAAAATAGAGGCAGGCAAATGGCTTACATCGAGACACATACATATACATTGCTAAAGATATATATATATATATATATATATATATATATATATATATATATATATATATATATATATATATATATATATATGTATGTGCATTATATCCCTTAGCCATTAAGCAGATAAAAACATGATAAAAACAAAATTTATGCTTACCCGATACATTTATTTATTTCCGGATATGGTGAGTCCACGGCTTGAGTAATTACTGTTGGGAATATCACTCCAGGCCAGCAGGAGGAGGCAAAGAGCACCACAGTTAAACATAGCAGGAGAAAGCTGAGGTATTATTTTAACAGCATCATCCTGAGAGACATTAGACTCAAAAATGTTACCTTTATTTTGCAAGGTTTTCTTGACACATGAAGAACAAAATTGCATAGGAGCTGTAATTTGTGCATCTAAACATAATAAGCATGAATTCATGAGAGCAGGCTCTTGCATTTCAGACATGTTGTGAAACAGTAAAAAAATACCTGCACAGATATGTTTCAAAGATTTTAATATTCAATTAAAATAAGCCAGGGAAAAAATACACTTTACATTTTATCCCAAATTAGGATCGATCCCCAGCTAAAATTATGTGAGAAAAGTTAAGAATTTTTTTTAATAAACATCAAATAAACTTCTAAAATACCCCTCAGGCAACCCCACACCTAAATTACTGAGGTGCCTTACCACTACCAATTAAGACCGGATCACCCAGAAATGAAGAAAAACAACTTTTTCCTCAGAAACGTTATGAAGTAAAGCCGGTCATGTGACCGCAACTGCTGAGCTCAAATTACTGCTGTGACACAGAGAGGCACTAAAAATAGCTTCCTGGTACACTGAGTACCAGAAATAACCAACCGTTTTTTCAAACCGGACAGTTTAAAATGTTGCATTGTTTTATTTTAAAGCAAAGGGGAAATGAATAACCTGCTGAAATAGAAAATCCAGCCCTACTTTCAATTTAAACTTTTATTGTTTTATCAAGTAAATATGTGTCAAATAAAGCCAAATAAAGCCTAATAAAAACATTTTACCCTTTCTTTTAAAAAGAGTTTACATGTTAGCCTCACACATGCTACAGTGTCTGCTTCATGCCCCAGTGTAACCCATACAACATGATTATCTATGTCCCAATAAAAAAGCAGTGACTTAATTAAGTGCATGGTCTCCCTAACTGGAAGAAAAAGCACTTACCTGTCCGGCATGTAGACAGTTACAAGGTATGAGAAAACACAGCTCTTCACAGAGACCTTTGAAAAAGAAAGTACAAAGTAGCCAACTCTTGCTTTCTAAACTAGGGCAGCATTATCCTATTAAAGTTTTCGCTTAGGCCCATAGCTTTTCCGCAACGCTTGTAATAAATTTAAATGCTCTAATGAATTAGAGCATTTCATTTTATCACTATAATGGCCCTTTAATTTTATGTTACAAACATCTTACCCATCCATTGACTCTGTGAAACAAATTATTGTAACCATCATTTATCTATAAAATATCAGATCAATGTGTTTCTAACTTAGAAATTTAGAGTCACCAGAGAATAACAAAACCTAATTATTTAGAAAACCTTTGTCCGGTAAAACAATCCTCTGACCAGACTTCTTTCATGCATTAAATTTATAAAGAGTTGTACATAAGGGACAGTCCCTAAGATGAAAGGGGCATAGAAGTTAAAATGAAGCTTTCATGGGGGGCGGAGCTTGGCCAAGCAGGGAAATGGCCGCAAAATAGAATAGCTCCGAAGCTTCATTCCTCCCTTTGGGGTAATATATGACACACCTCGGCCAAAATTAACCTAACAGCAGCCAGCGATAGCTAAAGAAACCTACAATCCTCACATACCTGCTGATAAACTCAAAGACTCTGCTTCTCAGTGACACCGTTCCCCGAAACGGTGAGGGCCCAGGCTGAGCTGGCTGAAGTTGAAGCGGCGATAGACATCCCAGGGGATATCGATCCTGAGCTGTCCTCTGGGCTCTCCCTGCATAACGGTTATTCCGGTGCATAGCAACAAGCACGCAGGGCTGTGAATTACACTTACCGGAGACTTGCCCACGTGGGTTGCCGTCCCGGCTCACATCAACACCAGCGGAGGCGGGAGGTGTAAAGAGGTAAGCTGAGCAGTGGGGGCATTAAACGACAAACACATATCTCATCAGAGAAAGCCCCAGCACCCTATTGCTATTGATGACAGACCCGCATAAACTACCTCAACACAGAAATAGAAAGGCTGAGACTGTGAGGTGAAACAGGATATAAGGAACTTTTATTAATACAAGCATCAGGTCACCCTGCCTCTGTAAGGGCCCGCACACATTCCCCTGGGCCGAATCGGACCTGCATCAGTGGGTTATAAATGATAGTTGAACTCTCAATATAAAGGCAATTCATCACAGAGATCTATATCTCTTGCACACACTGCCTTAGCTGCATTTTTAGTATTTTTTGTTTGCCCCTTGCCAAATCTACACCCACGCACCTTGTAATGCCCTGCAAAAAAGGGGCAAAAATGGATAAACCCCTTAAATCAGCCACCTTAAATCAATACTTAAAGGTGATCGACCCACAGGCAGAAAACACACCAAATAAGGGACATCCACTCACACAATCACAAGAATCTCCTATAGATGAGGACTCCCCACTAACAAAGAGTGACCTTAAATCTCTATCATCTAAAGAGGACATAAAAGAAGTGTTGAAGGAAGTCAGGGGCCTGTTTGGGGAACTGCGAAAAGATATCACACAAATCAAGCATAGAGTGGCTAAGTTAGAAGGAACACAATTAACCATGTGTGAGGAAATGCAGCAGACTTCCAGGCAACTCCACAACCAAGAAGGGACACTAGAATTTTTATTGGATAAAGTTGAGGGCCTCGACGATCGTAATAGGAGGAATAATCTCCGAATCAGAGGCATTCCCGAATCCATCAACCCAACGGCCCTGCTGGGCTGCCTGCAAGATCTATTCAGATCCATTAAAGGTATCCCCACAGCACCGGAAGTGGTTCTGGAGAGGGCTCACCGGGCGTTGCTGCCCAAACCCTCAGCAAAAGCTCCCCCTAGGGACGTCATAGTGAGATTCCTGAACTTTCTGCACAAGGAGGAGGTGCTAAGGAATGCAAGAGCCAAATCACCTATAACTCACGCAGGGGTCCCCATACAAATTTTTTCAGACATTAGCCCCGCTACTCTTCAAAAGAGACGAGACCTCCGCTTCATTACTGATTCCCTTCGCTCAGCTGGGGCTTCCCAGTGAGCATCATCACCTCAAAAAATGGAGAGACTGTGACATACCGCACACCTGAAGATCTCCACAAAATTAATGAGAAATGGGGCTTGAAAATCAACCCCCCAGATCAGGACATTGACCATATAGGTCCCTCTAAACCAGCTTCTGGAGAGGGTATACAACCATGCCCGCATCCGCCAGAGTGAGGTATTGTATAATTAAATAGGTACTGAGAAGTGCCGGCTCTGCTGCACCGGGTCTGCGCACTCCCGCGACCCATTTTACATAGACTCCAACATCTGTTCTATACCTACTTTGGACTGCTAGTAATTACTGTCATGATTTTGTCCGTTCATCGCCGTGTCACCGCGGCTCCCGGATCTTCTCTGAGTAAATGACGTCACGTTGCTTAGCAACGTGACGCTTCCTCCGACACACCCCTCTGATGACGTCGCCGCTCCTGCCTTTAAACCACGGCGGGAGATCTTACTCGGGGCCCGTTTGTTTGTTCCCCTTGGAGTTTGTGAGTATCATACCAAATTCTGTTTTATATTCTTGTGTACCGACTTCTGCCTGCCTGACCAAGCCTTTTGCCTTAACCCTTCTACTGATGTTTGGATACCGACTTCTGCCTGCCTGACCTTGCTTTTGCCTTAACCCTGCTACTGTTATTTGGATACCGACTTCTGCCTGCCTGACCTTGCTTTTGCCTTATTCTACTACTGATGTTTGGATGCCGACTACTGCCTGCCTGACCTTGCTTATGCCTTTCTGTTTGTTATAAGCCTGCTTAAAGGGACATTTACTTTCAAGCTGCAAAAGAGAACTTTGCCTTTCTGTTTATTATAAGCCTGCTTAAAGGGACATTTACTTTCAAGCTACAAAAGAGAACTTTGCCTTTCTGTTTGTTATAAGCCTGCTTAAAGGGACATTTACTTTCACAAGCTGCAAAAGAGAGCTTAGCCTTTGTGTTTGTTATAAGCCTGCTTAAAGGGACATTTACTTTCAAGCTGCAAAAGAGAACTTTGTCTTTCTGTTTGTTACAAACCTGCTTAAAGGGTCTTTTACTTTTTCAAGCTGCAAGAGAGAACTTTGCCTTTTGTTACAAGCCTGCTTAAAGGGACATTTTCAAAACTGCAAATAAGAGCATTATCTTTGTATTTTTCTAACCTGCTTAAAGGGACGTTTTTTCCTTTGTGGCTTCCTTGCATACTGGAACAATTATTATTTTTGTTATCATTCTCATCTGTTTCCTGAGTGGGTCACGTCCTGGATATTTCTCAGTGTGCTAGCGTGTGCTTTCTATTCACGCTAGCAGTTGGGTTGCATCCCGGACTGATTCCTAAACGGCTGACATTACAAACGGGCCATAAATGGACCCCACTGAATTATCCATGGCCGTGGCTCACCAGGAACAGCTATTGGGATCTCATGCCACCCACTTGCAGTCTCTGGACACTAAACTTGATCAAATAACTGCTCTATTACAAAATTTGGTTGCTACTGCACCTCCCAATCCTAATCCCAATCCTAATCCTATTGAGGCATTACCTCCTTCGATTCCTAACAATCAGTCTCAGGTACAACTGAGTCCCAGGATACCTCTTCCGGATAAATATGATGGGAATCCTGAAGAATGTAGAGGCTTTTTGAATCAATGCCGTCTCCATTTCCGGAATAGCCCTACTCTTTTTGCTACTCCCTCTTCTAGAATCACATTTCTTATTTCCTTAATGAAAGGAAAAGCCTTGGCTTGGGTATCACCTTTGCTAGAAAAGAATGACCCAATACTTTTGGATGTTGATACATTTCTCTCTATGTTTTCAAATGTATTTGATAAACCTGGAAGGTCATCTGCTGCTGAAGCCACTCTCTTGGATTTACGTCAAGGTAGTCAACCAGTTTCTCAATACGCTATTGAGTTCCGCACCCTTGCCTCTGAAACTACTTGGAATCAGGGAGCACTTAGAGCCGCTTTTCGTAAAGGACTTTCTGAGCGTCTCAAGGATGAATTGGTGTATCGGGAACTTCCAGAATCCTTAGAAGCCTTAATAAATCTTTGTATCATTCTTGACGCCAGATTTCGTGAACGCCAACAAGAAAAGGATAGAACACAGAGGTCTTCAACTCGAACTCCTTTTCGTTTGGCTCCTCGTTTTTCTAATCCAGTCACTCCTGCCTCTCCTACTCCTGATCAGGCTGAACCCATGGAAGTGGGAAGTATAAAATTAACTGAGACTGAACGATTGAGAAGACGGACTCTTGGCTTGTGTTTGTACTGTGGCCTTAAAGGGCATTTATTAAGGGATTGTCCTACTAGGCCAGTAAAAGCCAGGGCTTAACTCTAGTCCAGGGAACTGAGTTAAGCCAAAACAGTTGTCATTCCCTATACAAGAAACTTTTTGTTCCAGTAACCCTTCAAATTGGACATAGTAAGATTCATACCCAAGCTCTTATTGATTCTGGTGCTGGAGGAGTGTTCATTGACTCTACATTCGTCTCTTCTCACTCTATACCCTTACTAAAGAAAGAGTATTCAATTTCAGTCTCTACGGTCAGTGGAGATCCTTTGGGTTCTGGATATATTCAGTTTGCTACTCAACCCTTACTTCTCACCGTAGGAATACTTCATTCCGAGACAATTTGTTTTGATGTCATTCCCACTCCTCAATTTCCCATTATTTTGGGACTACCCTGGCTCCAAGTTCACAATCCTACTTTTTTTTGGACTTTCGGTGAACTCACCTCCTGGGGATCTACATGCCAGACTAAATGTCTTCAAAAGATCACCAAGTTACCACTCACTATTGCTCTCACTATCGAAACTCCGGACTCCCTACCTATGCCTTATCATGACTTTGTTGATGTTTTCTCCAAAAAAGAAGCTGAACGTCTTCCTCCTCACCGCCCTTTTGATTGCCCCATTGATCTCCTTCCCGGGGCTACCTATCCTCGAGGCAAGACATATCCACTTTCTAAACCTGAAAACATGGCTTTGGAAGAATATATTAAAGACAATTTGGCTAGAGGATTTATTCGACCCTCCTCTTCCCCTGTAGGGGCTGGTTTCTTTTTTGTAGGAAAAAAGGATGGCGGATTAAGACCCTGTATTGATTACAGAGGATTAAATCAGATTACCATCAAGAACAGTTATCCTCTACCCCTTATTCCTGAACTTTTTACTTATCTTCAGGGAGCCACCATATTCACCAAACTTGATCTACGTGGTGCATACAATCTGATCCGTATACGCAAAGGAGATGAGTGGAAGACTGCTTTTAACACTCGATTTGGGCATTACGAATATCTGGTCATGCCCTTCGGGCTATGCAATGCTCCGGCGGTTTTCCAACATTTTGTAAACGAGATCTTTCGTGATTTTTTGAATATCTTTGTCATCATATACCTTGACGATATTTTAATTTTTTCTCAGAACCACCAAGATCATGTGCACCACGTCAAGAAAGTACTTCAACGTTTAAGAGATTTCCATCTGTTTGCTAAACTGGAGAAATGTTCTTTCCATCAAAAATCCATACCCTTTCTGGGTTATGTAATATCGGCATCTGGATTTGAAATGGATCCTACTAAACTTTCTGCCATCTTGGATTGGCCTAGACGTGATTCTTTGAAGGCTTTACAACGTTTTCTGGGCTTCGCCAACTACTACAGGAAGTTCATCAAGGATTTTGCTACTATTACTTCTCCCCTTACTTCTCTCACTAGAAAAGGACAAAACTGTAAAAGATGGCCTCCTGAGGCTATAGAAGCTTTTGAGTCTCTCAAAGAAGCTTTTTCCTCTGCACCTATTCTCCGTCACCCAAATCCAGATTTTCAGTTTATCCTGGAAGTTGATGCTTCCTCTGTTGCTGCTGGAGCTGTTCTGTCTCAACGAATACCGGAGACTGGAAGGATTCATCCTGTTGCTTTTTTCTCTAAAAAATTCACTCCTTCTGAATTTAACTATGACGTAGGGAATAAAGAGTTGCTTGCCATCAAAATGGCCTTGGATGAATGGAGGCATTGGCTGGAAGGTACTTCTTTGCCATTTACCATACTCACTGATCATAAGAACCTTCTTTATCTTCAAACGGCCAAACGATTGAATTCCAGGCAAGCACGCTGGTCATTCTTCTTCTCCCGGTTTCACTATAATTTGTCTTACATACCTGGTTCAAAAAATATTAAAGCAGACGCCCTTTCCAGACAATTTCAAGATACCCCAGTTCCTGAGTCTGGTACCATTCTCCAACCTCATGAAGTCATAGCCCAGCTAACAACTTCTTGGTTACAAGATTTACAGTCTGCTCAAAGGAATCTTCCTTTGTCCTGTAAACCTCCCGATGGTTTACTCTTTGTTCCTGAACGCCTTCGTTCCAAGATTCTATTTTGGGCTCATGATAGTCCCCTTTCTGGACATCCTGGCATCAGTATTACCACTCGAAATCTCAAACAGCATGTCTGGTGGCCTACTCTCTCTCAAGATGTTAAGGATTACGTCTCAGTATGCACACAATGTGCCATGAACAAAACTCGTCGCCAACTTCCTTCAGGGTTGCTTCAACCATTGCCCATACCTCATCAGCCTTGGACTCATGTATCCATGGACTTCATTACCGACCTTCCCTTGTCAGCTGGAAACAATACTATTTGGGTGGTGGTCGACAGGTACTCTAAGACTGCTCATTTTGTACCCTTACCAGGATTACCATCTGCCAAAAGACTCTCTGAACTTTTTATTTCACATATTGTAAGAATCCATGGATTTCCTCTAGATATTGTTTCAGATAGAGGGGTACAGTTTGTTTCTCGATTTTGGAGATCACTTTGTAAACATTTTGGAACTACAATATCCCTGTCTACTTCTCATCATCCACAATCTAACGGCCAGACTGAAAGGGTAAACCAGTGTCTTGAAACATATCTTAGACATTATGTGGATCATTATCACTCTAACTGGACTTCTTACCTTCCTTTGGCTGAATTGGCTCATAATGCCCGGTACAATTCCTCCCTTCAGACCTCTCCGTTTCATGCGGCTTACGGATATCAGCCCAGAACATTTCCTTTGCATACTTCTTCCACAGTGAATCCTGCTTCTGATCTTACTGCCCGAAGATTAACTCGACATTGGTGGAGAATACATCGTATCCTTTCTGTAGCTTCTAAACGTTACAAGTTCTTTTCAGATCTTCGACTGAAGAAAGCTCCCAAGTATCGCCCTGGTGATAAAGTTTGGATTTCCTCTCGTTTTCTTCGCCTGAAACAACCTTCTAACAAATTGGGACCACGATACGTGGGTCCTTTCCGAATACTGGGTCAGGTGTGTTCCACTGCTTATCGGGTGGCTTTACCCAAGACTCTCAAAGTCCATCCGGTATTCCACGTTTCTCTTCTAAAACCTATGATGACTAACAGGTATTCTAAACCTTTTTCTAAACCTCCACCTCTATTTGTGCATGGACACCCTGAGTTTGAGATCAGCCATATTCTGGATTCCAAGCTTCGTGGCAAGAAATTGTATTATCTCATTCATTGGAAAGGTTATCCAGTCACGGAACGATCTTGGGAACCGGCTCATCAGGTAAATGCTCCTACTTTAATCAAGGCCTTCCACAAGACTCATCCTGATAGGCCTGGTCCTGTCCCCCGGAGGGGTCCTTGAGGAGGGGGGTGCCGTCATGATTTTGTCCGTTCATCGCCGTGTCACCGCGGCTCCCGGATCTTCTCTGAGTAAATGACGTCACGTTGCTTAGCAACGTGACGCTTCCTCCGACACACCCCTCTGATGACGTCGCCGCTCCTGCCTTTAAACCACGGCGGGAGATCTTACTCAGGGCCCGTTTGTTTGTTCCCCTTGGAGTTTGTGAGTATCATACCAAATTCTGTTTTATATTCTTGTGTACCGACTTCTGCCTGCCTGACCAAGCCTTTTGCCTTAACCCTTCTACTGATGTTTGGATACCGACTTCTGCCTGCCTGACCTTGCTTTTGCCTTAACCCTGCTACTGTTATTTGGATACCGACTTCTGCCTGCCTGACCTTGCTTTTGCCTTATTCTACTACTGATGTTTGGATGCCGACTACTGCCTGCCTGACCTTGCTTATGCCTTTCTGTTTGTTATAAGCCTGCTTAAAGGGACATTTACTTTCAAGCTGCAAAAGAGAACTTTGCCTTTCTGTTTATTATAAGCCTGCTTAAAGGGACATTTACTTTCAAGCTACAAAAGAGAACTTTGCCTTTCTGTTTGTTATAAGCCTGCTTAAAGGGACATTTACTTTCAAGCTGCAAAAGAGAACTTTGTCTTTCTGTTTGTTACAAACCTGCTTAAAGGGTCTTTTACTTTTTCAAGCTGCAAGAGAGAACTTTGCCTTTTGTTACAAGCCTGCTTAAAGGGACATTTTCAAAACTGCAAATAAGAGCATTATCTTTGTATTTTTCTAACCTGCTTAAAGGGACATTTTTTCCTTTGTGGCTTCCTTGCATACTGGAACAATTATTATTTTTGTTATCATTCTCATCTGTTTCCTGAGTGGGTCACGTCCTGGTTATTTCTCAGTGTGCTAGCATGTGCTTTCTATTCACGCTAGCAGTTGGGTTGCATCCCGGACTGATTCCTAAACGGCTGACAAATACTAGGCTCTCATGTTTATGTTCTTTGTATTCTAACATTGTGAAATAATTACAACGAGTGTTTTCACTCTAGTTTGAGGTTGTCATTCACTTTACATTTCCACCAAAGTATATAAATGTACTTTTTAATATGCTATATGTGTCAGACATTATGATCCGAGTCTCACATGCTATACCTATATTGTATTGCTAGTAACTATTAGGCTCTCATGTTTATGTTATTTGTATTCTAACAATGTGAAATGATTACGAGTGTTTTCGCTCTAGTTTGCGGTTGTAATTCACTTTACATTTTCACCAAAGTATATAAATGTACTTTTTAATATGCTATAAGTGTTAGACATTATTATCCGAGTCTCACATGCTGAAACACCCCTCATCCCCCTTAAAGCATGCCCTCTAAACCAATCAAATTTGTAACCATAAACACCACAGGGTTGAATAGCCCAGCAAAATGCAACATCATTCTGAAAGACTTTAAAAGGATAGGGGGCGACATTATACTAATCCAAGAATCACATTTTAAGAAGGGCCATGAACCAAGATGGAGCTGCAGGGACTTTCCCTTGGTATACTTTGCATCCGGCCCTAGCAAGAAAAACGGTGTGGGGGTACTTTTCAAGCATACTATCCCCTTCCAATTGACACAAATAGATAGGGACCCAGAGGGCAGATTTATCATTCTCCAGGGCTTACTGTTTGGTAGACATATCACAATAGCTAATGCCTACTTCCCAAATAAACTACAGGGAACCTTTATGAGAAAGCTATCCAATCACATAATAGACAATAGAAAAGGCTCACTCATCATAGGAGGGGACTTCAACACCCCTTTAGACCCGACCCTGGATACGTCAGTAGGGACCTCCTGTATGTCAAAAAGGGACATTAAGGTCATCAACTCTACGCTGAGAGACATGGCCACTCATGATGTGTGGCGCCTCGCACACCCGACTGGGAGGGATTACACGTTCTTCTCGCACCCTCACCACGTCTATTCTAGAATAGATTACTTTTTCGCTGACCCCACGCTCCTATCTAATATTAAATCGGCTGCGATTCTGCCCATAACATGGTCTGACCATGCCCCGGTAGTATGTTTGGTGGACTGGTTAGAGACCCCGCCGGTCCCATTTCAATGGCGACTTGACGAACACCTTTTAGACGACCCCCTAGTCAAAGTTGAATTAGAGGCTTCCATCACTGAATATTTTTGTTTTAATGACCCCAAAGACACCTCGATATTGACAGTATGGGAAGCACAGAAATGCGTCATCAGGGGTCTTTTTATTAAACATCAGGCCAGAATTAACAAATTACACAGGGAGAAATACAATCACCTATTGACGACTTTATCCAATGCCGAACACCTACACAAGCAAAAACCAAATGACACCGCACTGTTGGACTCTTTGACCTTGGCCCGTACCGACCTGAGGGACTTCTTGCAGATAGACCACCAAAAACAGGCCCTCGCCCTAAAACAATTCTACTACACATATGGGAACAAATCTGGCCGACTCCTTGCTAGAGCCTTGCGTCGCAAACGTCTAAAGTCTTACATTCACTCAATACAAGACAAATTAGGCAACCCTAAGTCGGACAGCTCAGCCATCGCAGAGATCTTCCGATCTTATTATGAGTCACTTTATAATCTACATCCTCCGACTAACCCCGTCAGAACAGACAGTGCAGACAGGGAACCTCCTGACTTACATAGCTACCTATCTAATCTTCACTTACCCCAACTGGATATACATGACTCCACAGCACTTGACAACCCCATTACAACAGAGGAAATAGTACAAGCTATTAAAAACACCCCATCTGGGAAGAGCCCCGGGCCTGACGGTTTTGGTGTTAAGTACTACAAGACATTTAAATCACTTTTGGCTCCCCACCTCGCGCAACTCTTAAACAATATTGAAGAAGCTGGGGGATTTTCCAAACAGATGCTAGAAGCTTACATAACCATATTACCTAAACCAGGGAAGCCCCCAATTAAACCTGAGAATTTTAGGCCTATATCTTTATTAAATGTAGATGTTACGCTGTACGCCAAGATTCTGGCGGACAGGCTTAATAAAATCTTGATAAAATCTTAATAAAATCTTGACTAAATTAGTCGCCCCTGACCAAGTGGGCTTTGTCCCGGGTAGGGAGGCAAAAGATAACACCCTTAGAATCCTACAACTCATCTGTTACACACGTACCAATAACATCCCTATGATCCTAACATCTACTGACGCCGAAAAGGCTTTTGATAGGGTGAATTGGGGGTTCCTGGGTTCGGTCATGAGACAAATGAAGATTAGTGAGGACTTCATTTCTAGAGTGTTCGCCCTATATTCCAAACCTACGGCCAGAGTACGAGTTAATGACATTCTGTCCGACCCATTCGCCATCACAAATGGAACTAGACAGGGGTGCCCTTTGTCCCCTGTCCTGTTCGCCTTGTCAATTGAGGCACTGGCCCAAAAGATTAGACTTAACCCTCACATTTCTGGCATTAAAATCAATCACTCCGAACACAAATTAGCCTTATACGCCGACGATATCATTTTCTCCTTGACGGACCCTCTCCATTCATTTGCACTTCTAGACGAATTTAGGGACTACGGAGCTTACTCCAATTTTCATCTCAATGTTTCCAAGTCAGAGGTTTTAAACATTAATTTGCCATCCGAAATTATGACCCCCTTGCGGGCTTCTACCTCCCTGATGGTGCAACCCCTCAGAATGAAATATCTAGGCATATATCTAACCGCAGATCCTCAGGACTTGTTCCAGGCCAACTACGTCCCCCTTAAAGTCAGCATCTCCAATGATATGTCCAGCTGGAGTAACAAACAGATTTCTTGGGTGGGTAGAACGCAGGTAGTTAAGATGAACATCCTTCCCAGGATTCTTTATTTATTCCAGACTCTTCCTATACCACTCCCTACACATTATATATCCAGTATTCAAAATATTATAGGACAATACATCTGGCAGAGGGCTAGACCCCGTATCCCAAGATCCACCATGCATCTCCCCAGACTTAAAGGAGGCCTGGGAGTCCCGAATATTGAATCTTATAGACAGTGCCATAACTCACTAGATAAGACATGGGTTCAATTGGACAGAGCAATACTACACCTAGATAACATGGGTACATTGGCATGGACCCCTCCTAAAGACAGACCCCTGGGGATCTCCAGATACCCTCTCTGGACAGAGTTTTTTGCAGTATGGGACAGAGTCCTGGGGACATCCCCTCAGGTGTCTGCGCAGTTTGCACCTATGTCTCCTTACAGAATTAAACAGGGAGGACCCCCTGGCTCTCACCCCCAGATACATAACTACTCCCCGCATATCAAGTTTCTTACAGTGGGCGACATGCTGACGGGAACCAAACTTCTACCAAAAGAGGAAATAGAGGAAAGGCGTGGAGTGCACTTTGCATCTTGGCTGGAATACACACTCCTGGTCCATTACATACAAACACACAAACACAGAGGTGATTTTGCCAGACCCCTCACGGCATTTGAAAACCTATGTACACAACAAACATAACCTAGACACACCATCTCCAAGATCTATCCCATTCTTTCAACTAATGCAGGCACGATGTACCCATCATTTATACATAGATGGTCAGCAGACCTTGACAGACAGATTGACCTTAAGGAGTGGGATGGAGCTTTTAAACACCTGAAAGTGGCCTCCATCTCCTCAGGCATTATAGAAATGAATTACAAATTAATGGCCAGATGGTACCTGACTCCCGCTAGAATCTGCTGGATTTATGGGAGGGGTGGTGGGAGATGCTGGAGGATATGTGGTGAGGAAGCCGATATGCTTCACATCTGGTGGTCCTGCGAGAGGCTAGGCTCTCTGTGGTCGGACGTGTTGACAGAAATAAATGTAAAACTAGGACTTCAGATTCCGGAGGACCCGAGGATCCTGGTCTTCCTCAGTTTGCCCAGAGTAGGGAGTAAACCCAAGAGGTCCCTACTACATCTTATGCTGAACAGTGTCAAGGCTCTCATCCCGAGAAAATGGAAGTCTAGGGAGGTCCCCTCGCTTTTAGACTGGAGGACTCAGGTTTCCTCACTTTTAGGACTAGAGAGATACCATTACTTAAAAAGCGGGAACCTAGACATTCATGAAGCTATGATGGAGCTTTGGAACCCTCCCGCTGATAGCCAGACCGGCTAGTAAGGGGGGAAATTTGCACCAATGCTTGGCTGGTTCCCTTCTTCCTCTACCCATTACTACTATTTACTGACAACCCTTTCCCGGCCCCCCCCCATCCACCCCCCCCCACATCAATGGGGAGAGCGGGCTAGAAAAAACCTAACACCTGCAATTGCGGAATCAAAAGCTCAGTAACGCAGCCCCATTGATGTCTATGGGGGGAAAAAGTAACGTTTAAACCTAACATAAACCCTAAATCTAAACATCCCTAATCTGCTGCCTCCAACATCGCTGACACCTACATAATGTTATTAACCCCTAATCTGCCACTCCCGATATCGCCGGCAATATACTAACGTTATTAACCCCTATTCCCTCGCACCCCAACATCGCCCACACTATAATAAATCTATTAACCCCCGCTCCCGACATCGCCACAACTAAATAAAGCTATTAACCCCTAAACCTCTGGCCTCCCACATCACTACCACTAAATAAACCTATTAACTCCTAAACCGCCAGCCCCCCACATCCCAACAAACTAAATTAAACTATTAACCTCTAAACCTAAGCCTAAACCTAACCGTAACCCTAACCCTAAACCTAACACCACCTAACTTTAACATAATTTAAATAGAGCTAAATTAAAGTTACAATTATTAACTAAATAATACCTATTTAAAACTAAATACAAACTTACCTGTGAAATAAAACCTAAGCTAGCTACAATAT